>NC_067228.1:22466956-22766956 GCF_019924925.1 Ctenopharyngodon idella
CAGTCTCACACCAGAGCTCAGGGGCAGAAGGCGTGAAATTGCTGTGATCGTGTGCACGTGCAATATATGAAGTGAAACACCACAGGCTTTAAACGCATGACAGGCACCGACGACGAGTCGTAAGTCAACTGGTTTTCTGAACCGAACCTCAACATAGATCGCTTTGTTATCTGCTTAGGTATTTATTAAAGCTTTGAAACAGGGCTTTAAATGTCAATAATCGCCATGGATACCACATGAAAGGGCTGGTGGTTTTCTCCTCTCTAAAGTCCAGATGATAGCCATCACAGAATGAGAAGACGTAATTATGGGGAAGCGATCGGAAATGATCTAACCAGCGGATTTCAAATATTGTTGAATATTATAAGTTAATTAGCATTTGTTCAAAAGCTTGGGGTCAGTTAAATATTTTTATTTGTTTTATTAGTACTTTTATTCAGAAAGGATGCATTAAACTGATCAAAATTTACAGTAAAGAAATTTACATTTTTACATTAGATTTCTGTTTAAAATAAATGCTGTTCTTTTGAACTTTCTGAAATCACAGTTTCCATAAAAATATTAAAGGGTTAGTTCACCTAAAAATGAAAATAATGTCATTAATTACTCACCCTCATGTCGTTCCACACCCGTAAGACCTTCGTTCATCTTTGGAACACAAATTAAGATATTTTTAATGAAATCCGATGGCTCAGTGAGGCCTCCATTGCCAGCAATGTCACTGAACCTCTCAAGAACTAGGAAGCTACTAAAGACATATTTAAAACAGTTCATGTGAGTACAGTGGTTCAACCTTAATATTATACCTAAAAATACTTTTTGTACAGCAAAAAAACAAAATAACAACTTTTCAACAATATCTAGTGATGGCCGATTTCAAAACACTGCTTCGAAGCTTTACGAATCATTTGTTTCGAATCAGTAGTTCGGATCGCGTAAACGAAGCCTCGTTTACTGAAATCACGTGACTTTGGCACTCCGAACCACTGATTCAAAACAAAAGATTCATAAAGCTTCAAAGCAGTGTTTTGAAATCGCCCATCACTAGATATTGTTGAAAAGTCGTTATTTTTTTTTATTTTTTTATTTTTTTGGGCTCACAAAAAGTATTCTCATCGCATTATAACATTAAGGTAGAACCACTGTACTCACATGAACTGTTTTAAATATGTCTTTAGTACCTTTCTGGATCTTGAGAGGTTCAGTGACATCGCTGGCAATGGAGGCCTCACTGAGCCAAATATATCTTAATTTAATAGATCAAAAATATCTTAATTTGTGTTACGAAGATGAACGAAGGCCTTACGGGTGTGGAACGACATGAGGGTGAGTAATTATTTTAATTTTTGGGTGAACTAACCTTTTAAGTAGCACAACTGTTTTTAAAATTGATGAAATAAAATCAGCATATTAGAATGAAGGATCATGTGACACTGAATACTGGAGAAATGGCTTCTGAAAAAAAATGATATAATCTAGTCATTTCATCAGTGATTTCAATACCTCTTTGAACACTAACACTATCTGTGTTCTAGTTACAAATAACACTGCCCAAATCAGACAGGCCAAGGCTAAAATGTCAGGTAGCGTGAGTTTTTTTTCTCTCTGACATCTCATGATCTTTAAACACACAGTGACCTCCATCAATTAGTTCTTGTTCTGATCATTAGAAACTGCTCACGTGCAGAGCTCAGTCTCCCAGCAAACCCTGGTGAGAGGTTTTAAATGCGTTTGGAACACAAACACATTGACGTGCACAAACACACACAGGAGAAATAAGAAAACAAGGCACAGACACAAGTACACAACCAGGTTCACACACATACACAAACACAAGCTGCAGTTCAATATTCAACAGCTAAATAAATGTCTCAAACAGGAAAGTGTTTTGAAATTGTAGCCAGAAAAATATAATCAGCATTTTGTAGTGAATGTTTATGGTGATTAGGTAGTTCTGATGGATCTATTTCCTACAGTTATTTTGTACACTTAAACATAAATCAGTCTGCTATCAAGCTCAAGTGCTAGTGTCTGACCCTGACTCCGCCTCCCAGATCTAAATGATTGCAGATTAAGAGGCGGCTGGCAGGAGACAGCAGAGGCGCTGCCTCCCCAGTCTGACTCCATTTTACCCAGAGACGAAGGTGACGACACTTGAATAATTAACAACCACAAATAAAGACTTTAAGCCGCTCTCTCTCTCTCTCTCTCTCTCTCTCTCTCTCTGGAGTAGAAGAAGAAAATAGAACATTGGGAGACAGGAAAGCCACTCTTAGAAATACCGGCATACTTTCCAGGCACAAAGATCAGTGTTATTATACTTTTAGTTTTTATTCAAATTTTATTCTGTATTCAGTTTTAGTTTCAGTGTTTTTTATTTATTAGGATGCTAATTTAGTTAGACTCCTAATATAGCACCCCTTTGCTTACATGATGCATACTACACTTTATCAGAAAATGCACTATACTAAAAAAAAAAAAAAAAAAAAATGCAACCCAAGTTTAAGGTAAAAGTTTTATTCACTCAAATATACAACAAAAGCACACCATGCTACTTGCTGACAATAAAATGTGCTGTAAATGTGCCACTGCTACATTTTACAGTAAAGTATAACTACCATCACTCTAGCATCTCTGGGACATTTATGATTCAGCAGCATGCACCGGACCTGCTCAGATTTAGTGTCCATTTCAGATGGCCCGTACTGGATAACAACTAGTCAGTGGATTTGCGTAGCAGACAGACAAATGAAGATTCAGAAGGATAAAATTCCAATATGAAGTTTTAATGCAAACAGGCAGTAATCCAATACAGGGCAGAGAAACAAACCAAACATAAACATGAACAAACAGAGAATTAAAGAGAGGGATAGTTCACCCAAAAATGAAAATGATCCCATGATTTATTCACCCTCAAGCCATCCTAGGTGTATATGACTATCTTCTTTCAAACGAACACAATCAGAGATATATTTAAAAATATCCTTGCTCCTCCGAGCTTTAGAATGGTTGTGAATGGGGGGCCACATTTTGAAGCAAAAAAAAAATTCATTCATTCCATTCATAATCAAAGTAATCCATATGGCTCCAGAGGGTTAATAAAGGCCTTTTAAAGCAAAGCAATGCGTTTTTGTAAGAAAAAAATCCATATTTAAAAATTTCAAAGTTCAAATAACTAGCTTCCGGCAGACAACCGTACACAGAATGCGCAAGTCGACTTGCGGCAAATGAGTAACCCCTGAAGCGATGTATGACGCAGGATGTAGGAGTAGCGTAAGCTTACCTTGAACCGCCTCTTGTGGTTCAAACAAATAAAGCTGGGCAACAAACTCAAGCTCCTCTTCTCTTATATCAAAATCCTCCGACATTTCTCTTTAAAACATCTTGTTTTAGACCGGTGTTTTGTTTTGCTCTATCCTCTGCGCTTCCGCATTCGTCATTGTGTCATGCGTCGGGTCAGAGGATACTCTTCCGCCACAAATCAATGCGTACGGCCGTCTGCCGAAAGCTAGTTATTATAGTTAATAAAGTTATAAATATGGATATTTTTCTTACAAAAACCCATTGCTTCACTTCAGAAGGCCTTTATTAACCCACTGGAGCTGTATGGGTTACTTTGATTATGGATGGATTCACAACCTTTATAAAGCTCGGAGGAGCAAGGATATTTTTAAATATATCTCCGATTGTGTTCATCTGAAAGAAGATATATATACAGGTGCTGGTCATATAATTAGAATATCATCAAAAAGTTGATTTATTTCACTAATTCCATTCAAAAAGTGAAACTTGTATATTATATTCATTCATTACATACAGACTGATATATTTCAAATGTTTATTTCTTTTAAGTTTGATGATTATAACTGACAACTAAGAAAAATCCCAAATTCAGTATCTCAGAAAATTAGAATATTGTGAAAAGGTTCAATATTGAAGACACCTGGTGCCACACTCTAATCAGCTAATTAACTCAAAACACCTGCAAAGGCCTTTAAATGGTCTCTCAGTCTAGTTCTGTAGGCTACACAATCATGGGGAAGACTGCTGACTTGACAGTTGTCCAAAAGACGACCATTGACACCTTGCACAAGGAGGGCAAGACACAAAAGGTCATTGCAAAAGAGGCTGGCTGTTCACAGAGCTCTGTGTCCAAGCACATTAATAGAGAGGTGAAGGGAAGGAAAAGATGTGGTAGAAAAAAGTGTACAAGCAATAGGGATAACCGCACCCTGGAGAGGATTGTGAAACAAAACCCATTCAAAAATGTGGGGGAGATTCACAAAGAGTGGACTGCAGCTGGAGTCAGTGCTTCAAGAACCACTATGCACAGACGTATGCAAGACGTGGGTTTCAGCTGTCGTGTCAAGCCACTCTTGAACAACAGACAGCGTCAGAAGCGTCTCGTCTGGGCTAAAGACAAAAAGGACTGGACTGCTGCTGAGTGGTCCAAAGTTATGTTCTCTGATGAAAGAAAATTTTGCATTTCCTTTGGAAATCAGGGTCCCAGAGTCTGGAGGAAGAGAGGAGAGGCACACAATCCACGTTGCTTGAGGTCCAGTGTAAAGTTTCCACAGTCAGTGATGGTTTGGGGTGCCATGTCATCTGCTGGTGTTGGTCCACTGTGTTTACTGAGGTCCAAGGTCAACGCAGCCGTATACCAGGAAGTTTTAGAGCTCTTCATGCTTCCTGCTGCTGACCAACTATATGGAGATGCAGATTTCATTTTCCAACAGGACTTGGCACCTGCACACAGTGCCAAAGCTACCAGTACCTGGTTTAAGGACCATGGTATCCCTGTTCTTAATTGGCCAGCAAACTCACCTGACCTTAACCCCATAGAAAATCTATTGCATTTTTTCTTTTGCTTCAAAATGTGGCCCCCCCATTCACAACCTTTATAAAGCTCGGAGGAGCAAGGATATTTTTAAATATATCTCCGATTGTGTTCATCTGAAAGAAGATATATATATACACCTAGGATGGCTTGAGGGTGAATAAATCATGGGATAATTTTCATCTTTGGGTGAACTATCCCTTTAAGTAGGAACACAAACGAGACTAATTAATTAAACAGCTGAAACCAATGTAAACAAATGAGAAGTGGGAAAACTAAACAAAGGAAACAGGAAACTAATGAAAGCATACCAAAAAAGTCTGTGAATAACAAAACTAACAAATCATAACTGTGACAATTAGGAGACTGTCTGCTTAATATCCACTAACACTTTATTTTGATGGTCCCCCAGCAGACATTGTAAGTAACTTTGCAACTATATGTCAACCCTAAGCCTAACCAAGTGTAACCAAGTTTGTTTTTTAAGAAAATAATTTTATTCAGCAAGGATGCATTAAACTGATCAAACATGAGAGTAAAGATTTCTGTTTCAAATAAATGCTGTCTTTTGAACTTTCTATTTATCAAAAAATCCTGAAAAAATGTATTATGGTTTCGACAAAATATTAAGCAGCACAACACAAATGTTTTCAACATTGATGATAATAAGAAATGTTTCTTGAGCACCAAACCAGCATATTTCAGTATTAAGACACAATCCTAACTATTATCAGAGCGAGAAACTCTGTATGATGACCTTAAAATGGCAAATTTATTTATAAAATGAATTCTGATGGGAATTTAATTATCATTAAAGCTCAACAAGTATGAAATACATGTGAAACAGCATTCATGTTACAGTCTAACATTCTAACATCCACTGGCACAGTGCTTCAGACTTCACACAGATCAGAAATCACATGGAATTAAGTATAATGTGTGAAAATAAGTGTAAAATTAAGTGTGTTAAATATGATTTTAGTTTTTAGCATTTTACTTATCCATTTACATCTATATCTCATTTATTATAAATACAATAAAATCAAGCTAAAAAATCCATGAATTATAGATGCTGTCATTACATGAATAACAATACTGTACGTTTTGGTGTCTCTCCAAATGTACGAAAATGTATGTGTGCCAGAACCACACGAATATTAATGAATAGTAATGAGATCAGGTTGGATTTAGAAAGAAAGTGAAAAAAGAGAGTGTAACAAGGCAGAGTGAGAGGAGGTGAGAGAAAGAGAGAGAATGAAAGAGCAGGATGAGAGCAGAGCAGAAGTTAATTGACTTCAGTCAAAGACAAAGGGCCTACTAGTATTCAGCATTTTAATAATATCATTGCTTGCTGAAGTATCTGAATACTAGACAGATAAAACGAGAGACAGAGAGAGGTAGGAGGTTCAGTGAACACCTACACACTTAACTTAGAGCTCATCAGAAACACTGTGGTCACCTGGAGGACTTCTCACAGTCCGCCTCTTTCCCTGCATCCATATCTGTGCTCATTCTCAAACACGGCCCAATGGCGATTGTCTCCCCGTGATCGGTTCCGGTAATGTGGGAGGTGGGCAGCGGTGAAGCTCAATGAGGTGAGGGTCTGCCGCTGTGTTACTCAGTGTTCACAAGCTTGCTCTGCCTGCTGTAGCACATTTTTTTGAAAAGGAGGAAAAGAAGCGCTTCACTTCTATCAAGCATCAAATCAAGTGAGACGAGGCAGCTGGGATGCTCTGCATTATAATATCACTCAAAGGAATGGGGAACATTAAAAGGCTCTCAGCACTCATATTGCGGTGAGTGGCTATGAGCAACGATGGGGACTCGTTCAATTACTGGCACAACCACAGGGCTCTCTTTCCAGCGCTGCACCTGTACCTTCCCATACCTACTGCATTTATTGCGCTGCATACTTCACCCTGCATCTGTATTATTTAGCATGAACACAAAAGCATAAGGAGTGATTAAAGGGATAGTTCACAAAAAAAAAAAAAAAATTGTCTTTTTTTACACACCCACGTCATTCCGAACTTGTATGCTGTTAATTTTCTGTTAAACAAAAAGGAGAATTTTGAATATTTTTTTTTTTCAAAGCCTATATTTGAAGACTTCTGATGTTACACTTTTGATTTATTTATTTTTTTTTTTTTAAGTAATTAACAGTAAATGCATTGGATCTCGTGACCAAATATCATGCCATGGAACCAGAGATGCTACAATAATGAATAAATTGGTGAATAAAAACAAATTAAAAGTTTTGGTGTACTTTTATGATCTTTTTTTTTGCAACTCAAACAGCAAAAAAAAATAAATAAATAAATAAAAAATAAAAAAAATAAAGAGGATAAAATGTCAAGTTTGGGGTTGGTATGATTTTTTTTAATTATTATTACTTTTTTTTTTTTGATATACGTCTCTTATTCTCACCAATGCTGCATTTAGTTAATCGAAAATACAGTAAAAAACAGTAATATTGTGAAATATTATTACAATTTAAAATAACTTATCTATTTGAATGTATTTTAAAATTTAATTTATTCCTGTGATTAGAACCATGAATTTTCAGCAGCTATTATTTCAGTGTCACATGATCCTTCGGAAATCATTTTAATATGCTGATTTGGTGCTCAAGAAACATCTCTTATTATTATTATCACTGTTTAAAACGGCTGTGCTGCATAATATATAGTTGTGGAAACCACGATACATTTTATCAGGATTCTTTGATGCATAGAAAGTTTAAAAGAACAGCATTTTTAGTAACAGAAATCATTATTCCACTTTTGTAACATTACAAATGTCTTCACTGTCAATTTTGATACAATGTAATGTATCCTTGCTGAATATGTTTATTAACTTCTTTTTAATCCCACTGACCTCAAACTTTTGAATGATAGTGTAAGTATAATGTAAGCAAATGTATAAAAGCATCTGCCAAATGCATACAAAAAAAGTTAACAATTAAAATCACATTTTTTCTTTTACTTTCTGAAGCTTGTGGTCACTATTAAATGTCTTTGAATAGAAAACAGCGACATAAATATTCCTCAAAAATTCTTTGTTTGCAATCCACTGGAAAAAAATAACAGCATGCAGGTTTGGATCAACATACGGGTAAATAATGACAAAATTTTCATTTCTGGGTGAACAATGCCTTTCAGAGTGATATGCTTTCAGGGTCAGAGTGGATGTGTCACAGGCAATGATATGGCAGAAAGCGTCCCTCAGGAGGCAGGAACGCTGTAAGGAAGCCTCACTATATGCTGCCCTTCAGTTGTACAAGGCCAGAGCTCAGGGCTGGCAGGGTATTTTTACTCCACTGCTTACGAGTGCAAAACCCTTCCGATGCGTAAAAAAATGCCTGGCAAAGTTCAAGCGATTATATAGAGGCAAGCGCTTTGGAGCAGGAGATCGGTCTCACCGAGTTAGATTTTTCCGCATTTAAACAGCGGGTAAATTATAGTTCCTTGTGGGCAGCGACTTAAATATTTATGAGGGTAAGATGACAACAATGGGTTGACGGCATTGAATCGCCATGAACGTTTCATCTCCGAACATCAGGTGAGCCGAACACAGGAAGGAGAAAGGGTAAAGCTGCCATGCTACTGTGTAATTGTGCTATTATACCTCAGCAGCAAGCCTACAGTGAAACCCCGCTGTGCCTTTGTGCCTTCTAAGTACACAGTTTATTCAATGGGGTATTTTCTGTGAATCGGTGTGAAAATGGGTTCACCGTCAGTAGAAAACATGGGATTAGCACTTTTATAAGGGCCCCTGGAATCTGCACCGTGCCTCTTTTGTGCAGAGAGGAGGAGAACAACACAACCAGGGCAAGAGATTTGATTTGTCACAGTGAATACCTCCAAAACACACACACACAAAGAAACAAACACCGTGTCTGCGGGGTTCAGAGAGAATGATTCCATTGTTATAAAGTTAACAGCACTGTGAAATGAAATTGATGCAGCACTAGAAGGCAAAACGCCACGTTCAGGGTATTTAAATGAACCTGGCGTTTATGAGTAACAGAAGGCCATGAATGGAGTGAATTTTAATCAGCCGAGTGCGAGCGTGCCACACATTTGTCTCGGGCGTGCGTAAAGTTAACTACATCTGTCTGCATTCGGCAGTGATGACAAGCCTTGGGTTCTCCCCGTCTGTAAATAATGCATGCTGCATGGTGTGATATCTAAACGCTAGTTTCTCCCTCACACCTGGATGGGGCCGAGCGGTAAAACGCGGTGAAAGGTTGCAGAGGCTAATCGTCCGCGCCACTACATTAATTACCCCACAGCAGAGCCCATGCACGGGGCCTGGTCACGGCTAGAGCTGGATTTCTGCTGTAATTCTCAATTAGGAAGGAACTCAGAGTGCGTCCGCACACACACACATTGTGCTCCCACAATGCAAATTGTCAGGCCAGCTTTCCCAGCAGGGAAAGACAAAGGGTAAGAGGAACATAATAACATTTTGCCCTTTTTCATTCCCTCTCCTCCCTCTATTTTAGTCTCTTTCTCTCGCTCTTTCTGCGATTAAGCCAGTCTGCTGCTGCCTCAGCTCATGGACAAATTCAGTGGTGATTAGGGCTTCACAGACTTTTGTGCTTTAGATGGTGACATGAAGATAGCAAGCTACAGGATCATGGTACACTACAAAGAGCACAATACATGAGACAAAAAGGAATATGAGAGCGACAGTGGCAATTTAATTCTATGCATATCACGTTAGCAACATCCAATCTACACAATCCCCTGCGCAATCAACACAAGAGCTGATTATAACACCTGTTCACTCCGCCATGCATCTGCCAATAGAGGCACTGTGACCATACATACTGTATAGATATTCAACATAAGGATCCTTTCCCAGAGCACAGTGGTGTCTAAAAGGGGCATCACTGAGTGGAAATGGATGCTCACATCACAGCTCAGCGGGGAGATGGGCTGACTTAGCAGCGACTGTGAGGAAATCAATACGAGCGTTGAAATAACCCCGTTGATATGCATATTCATTGGAGCTAAAGCAAGGGGCAAAATTCCACTCAGGCGCTTGTGCTCATTCAGTGTCTGACTTTATAAGAGCCCACTGATATGGCACAGCTCCAAACAGGTACTCATTCAGTTTAATACATCAGTATGATTTTTTTACTGGACTTAAAAAAGAAAAAAGAAAAAAGCAAAACAAAACAAAACAAAGACAGTATACAATATACAATATTAAGTTAATTCTTTGCTTCTCTTCCAATTTGTTATATTAACAGGGTATATATATATATAACAGGGTTTCATGCAATTTTCTAATCTTTTTTCGACAGCTGTCTAAAGTAGAACATGGTTAGGGTCAAATTAGTGTTGTAGTCAAGACCACCTAAACCGAGACCAAGTTGAGACCAAGACTTCGGGGGGCTGAGACCAAGACAAGACCAAGACAAGTCGAGACAGAGTCAAGACCAAGACCAGACTAACACTCCTCAAATTCATCTGAAAGATCCACATTTACTGCCTGAGAAATGTCTTATTTTTAATCAATAATTATAATTAGAATAATAAGACACTATATAGAGCTGTTACCAATCAATAGGAATCACTAACAACAAAATTCATCTTTACACTGCAGAGGTGGAACAGAAGTTGCATCTGAATTGGTACAATTACAAATGCATAAATAATGTTGAGATAAATAAAATTTTGTTGAACATTTGTAAAAAAAAAATCAATATCGCGTTTGCAATTGTGCTCATATTTGTAAAAAAAACAGCCCTCTTTCTTGTGATATTGCTTAATTATATCATGTTATAATATAAATATCAAGATCTTATACAAAAACTTTTTTTGGAATCATACCTTGAATTTTGTGGGCATTTGTACTTATTTTGGTGACATTTTTGACATAATGCCTTGTTGATTTCTGACCGGCACAACAGTAACAAATGAAATTAGAAATAAGTTGATTGCATTTGAAGCAGGAAGTTTTTACATCCAATCAAATTAATGATGTTAACAAAGAAATCAGACAATGCAACGGCAATTTAGCAATATCTTGCTATCTTGACCGGTCTTAAAATATAATCCTGAGTCCTTTTAGTCTGAGACCAAGACAAGACCAAGACCTTCAAAAAATTGTCTTAAGACCGGTCTTGAGTATGACAACACTAGTTCAAATTCCTTGTTGGGTCATTCAATAGAGATACGCACAACTTGTTTTGTTTTCTTTTTTCTCTCAACATAATCAACAAGTTAACTCTTTTGTTTAATGCGCTGAGAAAGCCGGGAGAGCAATCCGGGAGAGCAATACTTCTAATTACAGAGATGGATTTCACTGAGTGGCTCTGTATTTCATAGCGCAAAAGTCCACAGAACCATAAGAGTGACTATGGGAGCACTCACACTCTCGCAGTTATATCGTTATTATCCTTCCTCCTCTCCTTTCCTCTGCATCTGAGCCACGCTGAACAAATGTTCTACAGCACAAAGCTTTTCTTCTGGACTAAAATATCACTGCACCAGGAAAGAGAGCCAGATGGCACTGCACCAGCGCTGGGATAAGCACAGCTTTCTTAGTCTGCCTTTCATACCCATACATCTGAGAGTGTGTGTGCACAAGTATATGAGATTTACAGCTGCTCTATGCAGCAGAGGGAGTAATGAACGAAATTTACTGTTACAGAGCAGTGGCAGCGATGCACACAATGCTCCGCCGTAATTTTACATTCACTGACACCAGGTTCTCCCCGCAACAGAGTGGGAGATGTGTCAAATCTGATAATTGCATTGAGATCGAGCCGACAACGGCCACTGAAACCTCATTCTAATTTTCGTTCATGCTTAAGAAACAATCTGTTGCTGCATTCACAGTTACGCCACCCAAATGTTCCCTCAGCATTAGCCTTTCAGCTGGAGGCGGGAGGCAGATGAGCAGGATTGGCGCTTGATCCCTGAGCCAAGAGCTTCAATATTTCATCTCCAATCATTTTTGATTCTTTTGAAAGGAGGAGGCTGCTGTCAAGAAATCTCTGTTCCCCCCCAACTGACAGAGATGACACGGGAAAGCTTGAGAAGAAAGCGGTGAAAGAGAGTATGAAATTTCACTTCCACATTTAAAAGCTTTGAAAGATGCTTCCTTTCAGCAGCAGAGCGCTTTAATTAAATTACACTGTACGGCTGCATCATGCATCGTATTACTTTGTATTTATAATCCTGCTTAACTCGCCAACGAATTGAAAAACAATCTTCAGACTGCTTTTAGAGTAATTATGAAAAATAATATTTTACTAACACTGATTTTGTTTTAAAATTCCCTTTTGTGCTGCCCTAGATATGGCGGGTTTATATCAGAGAGTTTGTGAGGAAATAGAGGCAGTTTTGTGGGAGCACAAACAGGAGGATTATTTCGAGGGCAAGGCCAGAAAAGTACGGTTAGACTAAATCCCAGGCCATGACTGTGAGTACAGATTAATTTGATCCCTATCCATCTGTTAGGAATTTAGTTATGGTCACAGACTAGAGCGGCACTTACTTTCTCCATCCGCAACTTTCCTCATAAACAGGAAGTACTGAAAATGTACTCATTTCGCAACACTTTTCTAGAAGGATCATTCCTTGAGCAGTTTCATTTTAGTGCTTCTGTTACAGTGTGATTGCTTGTGGAACACTTATAATCTATCATTATAATTACAATTTGATCCATCTACACTGAAAAAAATGGTAACATCTAAATTAACTGGTTTTATTCAAGTCAAAAACATTATTTAACATCACTGAATCAACCTAAATTCATTCATTCATACCAACAATAGCTCATTAAGGTAACACTTGCAGGTTACCACTTTTTATAGTGTACTTATACAGATTGTTGTACTATAGTAATCACAGTATTCTTGCTATACTTATTATTTATAGTCAAATGTATAAGATGTGTTACCACAGTACAGAAAAGTTTCCAGAGGCAAGATTCCTGGCTTCAAAACAGATGCAAACACTTCCTAAGCACATGATCAAACACACATTCGTAAGGGAGACGTGGTAGTTACCAAGTTTTTGTTGCCATTCTTGCTGAGGGGACCTCGGAAAACTCCCTTGATGTTTCGAAAGTGTCCATTGCTGAGGTGAGTGGAGCTGATGACAATGTAGTAACACGCCATGGGGGACCCGAAGCTTCCATGCACAGAGTCCAGCCAAAGAGAGAGAGAAACAAGTCCACCCAACAAGCCTTTTCTTTTGTTTCTCTGTTTCAGATGAAAGGCACAAGCTCACTTTCCCTCAGTCAGGAACGGAGCGAGTGTGTTCCCTCATCCTCTCGGATCCTCAAACATCAGTCATTTCAGCTCGGTCTGTTACAGTCACTTTGGGGGCTTTATCTGGTGTGCCTCTGGTTCTTATAGTAGCCTCCAGCAAATGCGTTATCCCGCTCTCTTCTCTTCCGTACAGCGGCAATGAGAGTAAGGCAGAGCTGCTCACTCGTTCTTTCCTCTTCCTCAGTCTCGGCTCTCTGCGCTGGGCTGAAGTGTGTCTGGGTTGAGTCTCCTGCTCGATGCGCAAGTGATACGCACTAGTGAGAGAGCTCCGCTGGGTCTGGCAAAGGAAAGCATGGTGTTATAGCGCACCGCGCGTTGCCGGTCCAATGAACGGGGCCAATGGCGAACAAGCCCCTGGTCTGATGGCGAGGACTGGGATGAGAATTGCATCTGTCACATGCTGCTTTTCCAGATACACTGAGTCAGCCTCTACTCTCCAGCCAACCAGGATTCGGCATCTTTTTCCTCTCACACACCCCCTCTCTCTCCCTCATTAGTCCTCTCTCTCTCTCTCTCTCTCTCTCTCTCTCTCTCTCGTGAGCGCGTTCTTTCTCAGGAAGGAGCTGAGGCAGCACTCAGGAGCAGGTAAAGGAAGGCTGAGGCGCTGAGAGAGACGCTTCGGTATGTGTTACATCCACTATCATCCATCTTTTATCAGGTTAATGTGTGCGAGAGCTGCTATAAAAAGATTTATATGTTCTACGGACACAGATACCTGAAAATCAAAAGTCCCAGGTGGTGAAGTTTACACACAAAGGGTATTTCCTAATGAGAAACTGTAGAAATCTATAAAACCACTGCTATAATCACATGCTGATATGATGGAACTGAAGACTCATGACTTCTTTATGAAGAAAATTACATTATAGATGCTAACTGAAGAAAGATCAAACAGCAATTTTTAACTCATTTTATTTTAATGAAGACTGGAAAAAACAAGCTTCAAAACAGAGCGCTGTTTGAGTATTAGGAATCCTGTGTCAGAGTTCTCTAGATGCATTGCATGCCTATTTAAGGACTACACTGACTGCAGCACTAAACAGAACGAGTTAGAAAGAGAACAGTACTAGCTTCTACAGAGCATGTGGATGCATGAAACATGCCAGGGAGAGAAAGAGAGTTCCCTTCCCACCCCCCAATTTTAGAAGAGCAATAAAGCCTCGTAACTAAGCAACGCAGTTTCTGAATCAATTCTAAATTGCATACAGTAGGAGAGGCAGATGTAAGGGGCAAGACGAGTGGGTGCACACATGTACAAATGTGTACAAATGTGTCTTTCAATATGGTAAGAGACATTGTAACTGGTAACTTTGCAATAAAAAATAAAACGATGGGAAATATGTCATTTGTGGATTATATTAATGAAAACTACAGCGACAGGAAGACGTCTTGGCATGTTTGAGACTGCAGCATAATTGATTGGAGTGGAAGACAGATATCTTGGAAAGCACTGTGACCAACTGCCAATTAGAATGAACCATCAGGGGCTGATTTCAAATGAGAGAACAAATGCTGTTATTCGTTTCATAAGTGTTTGAACCTGCTCTTGAAAATTGTTCTTTAATGCAGAGGGAGTCTAGGCGACAATTCAAAGAAAATTCGTCCTAGAACAGCCTAGAGAACTTTGAAACGGTGATTTAGTAATTTTAAATATATATATAAAATATTGAGAAATTGCCTTTAAAGTTGTCCAAATGAAGTCCTTAGCAATGCATATCCACTCACAAAAATACATTTTTGATATATTTATGGTAGGAAATTTACAAAATATGTTCATGGAACATCATCTTTACTTAATATCCTAATCAGTGTTGGGTAAGTTACTTCAAAAAAGTAATTAATTACTAATTACTAACCTTGACCGGATAGACAATAGAAAGGAAACTTTTAATAATTTAGTCAAACATGGAATAGTTTAGCCTTTTATAGCTTTTTAAAACATTTTAACTTTATTAAAACATATACTATAATACTTTTATTTACATTATAATACTTACATTTTTTTTAGTAACAAATAGGGATGTCTATACCAAAAATCTAGTAGACAGTACAGATACCACCAAACGTGCACATTACTCGATACCACGGTAAAAATATATAAAATACAAATAAAACAATGCTATATTTTTTTTTTCCAGGTAGGTCTAATAGTAGTAAGTAAAAATACCACAGAAATTGAATAATCAAATATAAAATAACTCTGCATAGTCATAACTGTATAAATTAAATATAGATTAATCCTTATTAAAGCTTTTCTTTTATTGTTTGATTATCATTTATAATACAGACAGCCAATAGCATGTTTTTAAGGCTGCTGTCACTAAGACCTAATGGACGGAGACAATATGCTGTTACACATGCTGTTCACATTCACATAACCAACGCGAATATACGCCAAGACGGGCATTTTTACATAACTGTGCGTGTATTTGAACGTTTATATGTAATAAACCGCGAAAATCTGACACTCGCGAGAGGCGGCTATGTGTGTGCGCTTTGGTCGAGAGCGCACTAACTGAAGACGTCTCTCAAGGAGCGCGCACAGTTTTTTCTCTCTAGGACATAGCTTACATTTTACCGTAATGTTCTTGCCTACCTGTGTCAAAAAGTGAAGTAATTGGAATATTTCCATTCTGCAAAACAGCCACTCGCTTCTGCCGACATCTTCAGTGACTACGCAGCCAACTGGTGCGAAGTTGCGAACTCACGCGCAACTGCACTGCCGCTAACGGTTTTAAAGAGGCAGCGTTCACTTTTACCTTTAGACGACAAATTTAGATTTTAAATTCAATATTGATTTAAACAGAACTGTTGAACTAATTTACAGTATGTAACGCAAGTACATTATAAGTAACTGTAATTAAATTACCTTAAAATGAACAGTAATCCCTTACTTTACTTTTTCAGTGGATAAGTAATTTAATTACAGTAATGCATTACTTAGTAACGCATTACACCCAACACTGATCCTAATGATTTTTTGCATAAAAGAAAAGATTGATAATTTTGACCCATACAATGTATTGTTGGCTAATGCTACAAATATACCCGTGTGACTTATGACTGGTTTTGTGGTCCAGGGTCACATATAATAATATTTAAGTTGCCGCTTTATGCTTAGTAGCTGATTTTTAAAATCTCACCATGTATATACTGCTGTATAAATAGTATAGCAGAATATTTACTGGTTAACACATTTCTACTAACACATATCATATAGCCCAGCGCGATGCTTATGTTCTTATGTACAAAAACAGATTTACCCTAATAAATAACAGCATTCAGCTTTGATTAAATTCAGCAATACCTACACAAAAATGAAAACGTATCGTATTTTCAAAAGATTGATGATTTTGAGATGGCATATAAATTGCTTAAACAAATCATCATTCATTTATCTAAATGCATTTATTGACCACTAAATCATTAGGTTTGTAATGAGTGTGGTGTGGACCATTTCGCTGAGAGAAAACATCAAATGCATTTCCGATAAAGAAGCATCTATTCCCCTTAACCAGCCGATAACTGCAACCACAAGGAGACCATTATTAGTAAACTAATGGAAACAACGTCGAATGAACCACTCTCCTTGCAGTAACAGCCAATTCTGTGGAGAGAAATACCACTGAATAATAACTGCAACCGTAAGGAAGTGGAGGAAGAAAGTTTTCCTCAGAACTCCTATAGTTTGACCTGTCAGCTGTCAGGGAGATTTGTTCCAAGTGAAAAGCTGCACTTCGCTGGTGCTATTGGTGTGGTCATGCAGCATACAGTGGTATTCAGTTAAGGGCATGCACATAAGGCAGATTGGGCCCCTGTTTCCATCTGTCTTTCTGTCAATACTCGTTGAGCTGCCCACCAACCTCTGCAGTTCAAGATAATGTGCAACCAGTAAAGGCTTTAGAAATAACTTGCGTGTGGGTGGTTCGATTCTTCTCAGAAAACAATGTTAATATATTCTGCAATCAGCAGACTTATGATGACTATATCTTGGAAAGCAGGACGTGTCTGTTCATTATCAACAACCCGCAGTAAAAGGTGCTGTCTTTTTATTTTTTAATATCCACTATACATACAGACACAATCCAAAGTAATTTCTCTCAGTTACTCCCCAACAAAGACATAGCTACACAGCCAAATCTTGTAACTACAGTGCTGTTTCATGGTCTGATGATAAAGCACAGTTGTTGGAAAGGACAGGCTTTGTTCTTTATAATAATGGCATTCAGATCTGAACAATGAGCCGAGTGCACAAACACAAAATTAGCTTTGACTGATTGCTACCTGTGCGATCGCCTCGGCGCTGCCTCCCACCCAACATGCATGACATTTCATAAACCAGAAAATTACAAAACCCCATTATTCTTCTATAATATGCAGCCATGCATGCAACAACTTTCATTTCTCTTATGTGTTAGCACAGCAGTTCCAGGAATTGTGAACATGGCAATTAAACAGATCTGCTGTCATCTTCCCCTGTGTGGTTCAGAGGTAGTAGAAAAGTTTTTGCCAGCATGACAGAAAACTTTCAACAGAAGTGATGTTGTTAGAAGAACAGGATTTCTGCTGAGAGGTTCATATTCTGTATTCCAACATAACCAATTGTGGACGGGGCTTAAAGTTGGCATGAAGGGAAAGACGAGAAAGTCTTTTCTTCCTTAATGGGATATATCCGAGTGAAAAGGCTTCTCGAAAAAAAAATTAGGGTGGGACTTGATTTTGTCCAACAGGAATTGATTGAATCATTGGATGGTCGTGGTTTGCTATTGCTGTGATGTCATGTGAGTGACAGGTAGTCCCGCCCTCATGCCAGTAAACATCAGAAGAGAAGAGATGTCACTGCAAAAGAGGAGGGAAGTTACTTTGATTAAAGATTATGAGGGCAAATTAAATTTTTTTTTTATTTTTTTTATTTTTTTAAATATGACGTTCATGGATAAATGGTTTATTATAAATACAGCAATATTTCATTAAAAAAAAATAAGAATTGTCAATTTTGATTTCATGGTGACTTTAAACCACGTAGTGTAACTACTATATTTGTAGTGTCCATATAGAAAAAATTCCTTGTATAATAAATTAAATGATTTACTCTTTATTATAATGTTTATATAAAATAAAGCTAATACATGTAAAATGAGTGGTGTGTTTAAGTGGCGTGGTGATTTTAATTTATGTCAGTAACTCTATTCTTTTGAATCCATTCAGTAAAATGATTAGTTCAGATTTGTTCACTGATCCTTACTACGGGTTAAACCAATATGCATGTAATTTATGGCATTATTTTGATGCCACACTGTTGCACAAGTAAATCATGGAATCATTCACCCAACTGGTTCATTCATAACTAAAACAACTCTTAAAGTCACGATGCAACTGACAGATCTTGTAACGGATTGCATCGGCTGTTGATTGGATGAAGGCATATCTGAATGTGAGCTTGTGGTCGATTGTAAGATAGGGGCGAGGTTTAAGAAGAATAAATGATTGGAGAAGTATGGCATACATTAACAGAGAGAAGTCTGTCGTTTCACTGGAAAATCAGGTTTTGACATTTTTATTAAAAAATTATTAAGTAATAGGTGTGTTGAATCATTTCGACATAGCATCGCGATGCGGACGTGGATGATTCTGCATCGATGTAGTAACAGATCATAATCGATTAGCCTCTGATGTCATTCGTCACATACGCGCTTCTCGTGCTAGAGAAAAATGGCAGAGGGAGGCGAAATATAAAAGCGATTAATAAAAAAATGCACTCACTATTTTAACATTTACAGCATGTGAGCGTGTGTGAGAGAGAGAGAGCGTGTGCGAGTATGAGTGTGTGTGTGCACGAGCGTTATAGAGGGTATTCACGTGACAGCCGTTGTAACTGCGGTTACGCCCACTGAGTGGCAAAAAGACTGAGTGGCAGCAATGATTTTCACCGTGAATGCCGCGAAACACACACAAAACACATCTAAAACGGGAAAAAGCTTTGCGATTGACTGTACAAATAGATTTGACACGAAATCTGAGGTATATTTTTACAAACTGCCGAAAGCTAAAGAATGGCTGAATGAATGGATCGCTGCAATTCACAGAAACAACTGGACTCCAGGCAGCAAAACATGGATTTGCAGTTATGTAGGATTTTGGGGTAAAATCACACCCTATATATTGTATTGTTATATATTGTATTGACAACTCATCAATTAAATATTTATATTCTGCATAATTTGGTGTTTTTAAATGAACACTGACAAAAACTATACAAGTTTTAGGGCTGGACGATATGACGATGTATATAACATTGATATAAGTGATCACCCGGATTTAGATGTATAAAGTAAAAGAAAAAAAAAGAAAAAAAACTACATGCCATGGACAATTCATTCACAATAAGATCTATACCATTCATTCAGAGAATAGATTTCCATTTCATGCTGACTTTAATATCCTTTATTAAAATTTATATGTACAAATTTTAAGAGACTCCAGGAAAAAAAGTGTTTAAGCATCCTGTAAATGACAACAAAGAAGATCTAACAAAGATGTATCTTTTTTTATTTTTATTTTTATTCAATTTGATAACTTTTTTTTTTCTAAAACACTGATTCATTCATGAATGAAACACCACTACTGCGTGCAGGCTTCAAGCACAACCATAATAACACGCATATACTGCTGTAATATTTACAGTGTGCAGAGTTAATGTAGAGTGTGTGCAACCATCCTAACATCTAAATATATAGATTCAGAGCTAAAAATGCATAACCATGGGGTATTTTCTCCCTTTGAATTGAACAGAAGCTATGCCATGTTGTTTCGCTACAGTGGCTCTTGTTGGCAAAGGGAGAGAAGTGAATCTAAAAGGATAACACACAGAGAGCTTTGTTAAACAAGGGAACTTTTTGGCAACAACCACACAGCTCCGACAGATTTAAAGCTCTGAGCTCAAGAGTACATATGGAGCAATGAGCCGACCGCTGCTCGGGGAAAACTACTCAAACTTCACCCAGCTGACAGGAGAACAGACAATGTCAGAGGGTCTGACCAGCTGGAAGATTCTACCCCACTTAATCTCAGAAATATTTGCAGAAAGTCTCTCGAGGTGCTGGGGTATAAAGATCTTAGTGTAAGAGCAACTAAAGAAACCCTGTAGCCACTTTATACTGAGGTGTTCCATTAGTCGAACAGCATTATCCAATAATAGCTTCCAAGAGCAAAACTATAACTCATTTTCTAGCACATTTGGATTGCAGAATTTGTTTTATACTGTATGGCAGATAAGAACGGAAGCTTTCCTCTCGGTGTGCCATATGGACATCAGGCTGTGGTGTTCTGAACCGTAGCCTGCTCCCAAATTAATTAAGTCGTTAATTTTGTAGCACAAGGGAACATTTGAAAATTGTTTAACTCATGTCACAGTCTGTCGTATTCAAGTTTATTTGAACATGTCTGTCATGATGTCGTCCTAATGCTATCATGCAAGTCTGACATAATGGGTCGTGACAGCCTGTGAAACAACTCTGATAGAGTCTTAATAGAGTCGCTTACGGAAGGTCAGCTGAACCTTTGAAGAAACCCTGAGAAACAGAGTTCAAAGGGAAACAGCTTTGATGCCACACATGTCTGTAGCCTTATTACGATTTATGAAAATAACTATGACGGTAGCTAAAGCGAAAAGCACAGAGACAAACTAATTAGTTAAATGGATGGGTCCACATCTGAGGTGAAGTCATATCGGAAAATTGTCATTTCTAACCCAGTTTTACAGTTGGTGCGTAAATGGACTTCTGTGTTGCAGTTGCAGCTAAAATTCAATAAACGCACAGTAATCACTTTACCCTTTAGAAAATTATTGATCTGGACACAGTCGTCTCTGGCTGACTTGATATCAGAGTCTGAAATTCCTATGGGTGCTAATCTAGCATCACCGAAGCCGCTCTCGCCTCACTTCTGAGCAGAAAAGTTGACGGGCCTCAGAGACGAGCAGTTTATTAGCACAGCTTCCACGGCAACTACAAAGGTGGATACTAAAAATACTCAGCAGTGGCTGTACAAAGCGCACACCCTCCCTGCATGCAAGAAATCTGTAAATGACACTTCACAGCACTGAGGATCTTCTCTGACGATGGAGTGATTCAGGCAGGATGGCATAAAAAAATGACAGCTAGTGGCTTCAAGTGTCTTTGTCACACAATTGCTGGTATTGTGGTGGTTTCTACCTTCCATCTTCCTCAACACAAGTTGAAATGCGTGCAAGCTATATGGTGCTCTCTACTGCCCTGTGTGATGCCATGTTCAGAATTACTAGCATACTGCTTGATGTTTTAGAGTATGTGAAACCGTATGCATTATGCAAAGCTAAATATTTTGAACAGTAGTAAATTATGCTGTGTTGTTGTTGTATGATTCCACTTTGCTGCATGTTCGATTCAGTGAATGGTGTTGAGTAATGAACTTCACATTTTTATTCCACTTTTGTGAAAATGTCTCTTTTAACCCTCTGGGGTCTGAGGATTTTTGGGGCCCTGGAGAAGTTTTGAAATGCCCTGACATTTGTGCATTTTTCAGTTGTTCATAAACATATTAATGGAAAAGGTGTCATTACACTGTATTCAGCACAAACTAGGCTACCATAATATGTGAGGAACATGTATGTACATGTTCGATTTTTGAAGGAATAACGTTTATGCGTGGTTATTGAAAAAACAAAAAACTTAAGTCACTGAAATAAGGCCACAAAACTAATATTATATATGTGTTCACAAGACATCTGGGTATTGGAGGTTGTAGACTAGAGTTTTTGCTTCAAAATGATGTGAAATTATCCTGCCTACTCGTTCATATAAAACAATATATTCATTTAAATTTTGTAAGACACTTTTTGTCAAGAAACACAGTATGCATGGAGGCATGAATCTTCATGAATAATGCTGTGATTCACACCTGAGAAGACAGGGACCCGCATAATGAGCCCTTTCAGTCAGGTAGGCTATGTGAAAAAACCCTCTGTGATCATGCTGATAACAGGATCACATCAGTTATTGTATTAAAGTTAATGTAATGTCCACTCTTGACAAAAATAACATGATTTTTGTGATCTTCTCTTAACTTCTGGCAACTGAACTAAATAATGAGACAAGAAAGCATTATTAAAAATAGATTGATATAGATTCTTGTGAATACCTCTCAATGGAAATGGAAGGACCAATCAAGTGCATTGCATGTAATACAGTACTTTACATTTTATCAAATGGTCATCCAACTGTTCTATGCACACAAAAAATCTGTATAATGTGTATACATACTGCATAATTATTTCCTTCGAAAAAAGTAGAATGTATGTCCTTTCAAACACAATATTGTCCATGTGTTTTTCTGAGTTTGACTGTGGTCACACCAGTTTTTAGCCCCAATTTAAGACACACAATGTCCTCACTTTATTTCTGAATTATTTATTGTTTAAGCACTACAGATCTAAGCAAGCACCTCTTTACATTCTCAGCATGATTGTTAAGATGACTAATGATTGAGTCAGTACATCCAAACACATCAGAGCTGACAGCAGAATTGATTGAAATGCATGCAGTATAGGTTGTTTTCCTAATTAGAAAAGTTTGATACATGAAGAAATTGTTAGTACTTTTGACATTTTACTACTAAAATAACATGCACTTGCATAAGATAAAGACTCCAATTATATCAGTGGCCTAGGCCACTGATATAATTGGAGTCTTTGTACTGTTACTGTCTACTTTATTAGGTACACCCTTGCTAGTACCGGGTACACACTTTTGCCTTCAGAACTGCCTTAATTCTTTGTGGCATAGATTCAACAAGGTGCTGGGAACATACCTCAGATTCCATATTGACATGATATCATCACACAGCTGCACATCCATGATGCAAATCTCCTGTTCCACCACATCCCAAAGGTGCTCTACTGGATTGAGATCTGGTGACTATGGAGGCCAACTCATTGTTGTGTTCAAGAAACCAGTTTGAGATGATTTGAGCTTTGTGACATGGCATGTTATCCTGTTGGAAGTAGCCATCAGAAGATGGGTGCACTGTGGGATGAATATGGTTAGCAACAAACCATAACCACCAGCAGCCTGAGCCATTAATACAATGCAGGATGTATCCATGCTTTCATGTTGTTTACGCCAAATTCTAACCCTACCTTCTGAATGTCGCAGCAGAAACCGTCATCAGACCAGGCAACATTTTTTCAATTTTCTATTGTCCAATTTTGGTGAGCTCCTTTGTCAATTGTTGCCCCATTTGAAGCTGACAGGAGTGCCACCTGATGTGGTCTTCTGCTGCTGTAGCCCATTTGCTTCAATGTTTGACATGTTGTGCATTCAGAGATGCTCCTCTGCATACCTCGGTTGTAAGTGATTATTTGTGTTACTGCTGCCTTTCTATCAACTCAAACAAGTCTGGCCATTCTTTTCTCTGACCTCTCTCCTCTACAGTGGGTTTCTCTCTCATGGGTGCTGCCATATTGTGATCACATGACCATCCATATCTTGCAAACAGAGTTTAAAACTATGATGAACAGCAACATTACTTTTAGGCCTGTTATTATTTTGTATATCGCTAGAAATTAAAGCAATTTGAATGTGACAAAACAATGTGACAAAAATAGCGACGTAGCATTTTGTGACATTTCTTGTTGGAAAATGTCTTGGTTACCTCGTTCCCTATGGAGTGTCGAAATACCAACACTAGGGGTCGCACTTGAGAGTCCTGACGTATTCAGAAGAGGCCAATTGATTTGGTGTGTGGAATTTGCATGCAAGGCCATGCCCCCAACATACAAGTATATAAGGCAAGCCCGCTGCACACACACTTCAGGTTTGTTCTGAGGATCCGAGAAAGCATCTTAACCCCTCAGAGGCAGTTCAAGTTGTGGCAGGAGGGTCACAATGTCTCCGCTCCCTTCATCAGGGAATGAGGGTTACACTAATAACCGAGACATTCCCTTTCTGTTGGTCACTTTCGATGTTGTGTCTATACTAAACCCTTGTCCGTATACTAAACGACGCAACTTGAACTGCTTCACGAGGCATGGCGGTGCAAATGCGGGCAAGCCTCCAATTGTCAACAGCAAGTACAACTACATTAACTCGCGACCTACCAAGGTCTAGGGTAATGACCTCAGGTCTCCGAATCTACTCTAGGGAGAGGTCACTCAAGTCTTCTGATTTTCAGAGAAAAGTTTATTTTTTTTATGCCCAAGTAAACCTGGTTATTAACTTTGGGAAGTGTTCTCCTTCTTGCTGAGAAAGGAACACTACAGAGACCACATCCTACCCAAAGGGGAAGGTTTATATGTGGAGAGTACATCCTATGGACTCACCAGAGGGGAGTACTACATAGGGAAGAGTCCCTTTGGTGGGCCCCACCTGACGAGGGGGAGACTACCGGCTTCACATCGACTGGTGACAGAGCTATCTCCGTCCAGGAGAAGACACTGGGTTCACTGCTAGGGAAACTGAACAGTAGAAAATACATTGTATGGGGTCACCATTAGGGAACCACTACATATGGAGCACTAGACAGATTGTCTCAGGACAACGTGAGAGAGACAGCGTGACCCGAAGTCCCAATCGGGCTAGGTGCTTGAGGACCAGGTTCAAAACTTGCAGATCTAAGATTGGTCTCAACCTTTCTCCTTTCTTTGGTACAATGAAGTAAGGGCTGTAAAACCCCTTCTTCATCTTGGACAGCAATCTCCACCTGAAGGACAGGAGCGTTCTTGCCTCTTAGTGAGGTGGAAAGTACTCCACTGTAACTGGGCAGGCACCTGAAGAATAGAATTGTGTAGCCAAAATGGATCTTTCTGATAAACCAGTACGATGGGCTGGGCAGCTCTAGCCATGCATCCAAACTCTGTACGAGCAGCACCAACAGAACGATATCCGTAGTATCTGAGGTGGGGAGTTCCTCGTCCCTCGTTACTTGTAGCAAATGATGTGTTGAAACACCTACCTTGCTTTCTGGGTCAGCTGTGGCGCTGACTGCTGACAGTCGAAGAAGCCGGGCCTTGTCGATACTAATCACACTTACCTGCTCTGTGAAGACCGGTTGCAGAAGAACGCGGAGAGGTGGCATGCTCGCATGGTGAAGAGACGCTGTGCTTAGGCTCCTCAGAACAAACCTGAAATGTGTGTGCAGCCGGCCTGCCTTATATACCCGGGGGGCATGGCCTGGCATGCATATTCCACACGCCAATTCCACTGGCCTTTTCTGAATACGTCAGAGGTGTTCGGGGCTCTCAAGGGTGACCCCTAGTGTCAGTATTTTGACACAATGTCGAAAGTGACCGACAGAAAGGGCTTGTAGCTTGTTACTGGGAATATGATATTATAATCATTTCAAAACATCCGAGCTACTGGCAAGTTACTGAAAAATTCAGTTTTAAGGAGTTACTCCCCAACACTGTTGTCAAACATACTTTATAACAAATTTCTATTATATGGGAATAAATTACACGAAGAATGTAAAACAACACAGTGGTTGAAAGACATAACAAAAAATATTGGATATGCACAAGTGAATAGAAACAGAATTCCTGCAGTGCAATGTCTTTTTTGTGCTGTATTTCTTACATTTGAGTAATATCATCCTTATCATAGCAGACAGGCCACATTAGCATACATATTGTGCCTCCATTTAGAGTCTCTGGGGAGAGCAAACATGTATGTTAAAAAGACATCACCTCATTCTGAATCGGTCTATGGCCCCATGTCAGGACTCCTGAGTCTAGAAGAAGCAGAGTCATCCTCTTAACATACAAGCAGTGACACTCATGAGCTCTCAAACACTTTGAGGGAAAAAAAATGAACAGAGGCCAGTTTTTTTTACATAAATTACAGTGAAAGGTGATGTGATTTTGCTAAGGTGGATAAAAGTGATTTATAATTTGCTTTAAAATCTCACATTCATCACTGGAGGAATGTTCATCTGAGGAGAAAAAAGCAGATGTATAATCTCTATCAATATTCAAAGTGGGTATGTCAGGGAAACAGATTAATGTTTTGCTACTTGAACAAGAAAAACAAATCAATTGTGACGCTGAAGCATAATAAAGTGAGCGGGGGAGACACCAAAAATTAATCAACAATATTGATTGTCTAAAAGCCATTTCATATTCAAGGCATCACACAGCCAGTCTTTCACATCAAAATGTTTTTGCCTTAATCATTTAGTTTAAGTACATTTATATTTTAATAATTATAAATACAATTAATCAAATAAATATTACAATAGGACCCCCATTCCTCCCTCAATATGTATATTTTCAATTTTTAATCAATATTTCCCAAGTATTTCCATTTCCAAGTCCTCAGGGGTTCAGACACAAATTACAGAGGTGAAACTAGTGTGGAGAAACCCCAACACCTCCTCATCCTCCAGAAATGGGTTTTGTTCTGCACATACTAGTTTTGTCATTGTTTAATATCCATACAACATGAGCAAAGCCAGCACAGGAAACATGCCAACTGCCATGTTCCTGTGGAAAATCCTAAATCCTTTCAAGTGGTTTAAAATTCAAATTGCACCAAATCATTCATTACATGTGCATGATTCAGTGAATACACACAGAAAGCATTTTTAGAGGCGAATGAAAAAGAAAAAAAAAAGTGATGTAAGACACAGTAACCCAATATAAAGCTAAAGGATTTTTATGTGTTCTGTTTACTGAACATTGTCACATTATTTGGTGGAATTTGCAGCACTGAAGACTTTCGCCTCAGCTATCTAAATTATGCATGGCAGAGTAAAATAAGAAAAATGTTCTTTTTTTAACAAACCATTAAAAATGGGAAATTACACAAGCACAGTGCAAGTTAAACTAACTTACCCAAAGATTCAATTCCTATCACATATTGCCAATTAATAACATCTGTGCTCATAAGTAAACCTACTCATGTCCATTGGGATTTAACCTAAAATGGTTTACTGGATGTTATTCAGGATTCTTGCCACGAGTCCATGGTTAAATGCGTCCTCTTCCTCTGAGGCAGCAGGGATTTTTATCGTTTCTGCATCAACAGGGACTATATGATAGCATCTCCCCCAGAGCTCTGCCCTATCTTAGTTCATCTCATTCATCTACCACTGAAAGGAGTGCTGATCCTCCCGGCTGGAGAGTTTGGAGGTGTTCATGCGCAGCTGTGGGTAATGGAATATCTGCACCTCCCAAAAACAAACATACTGAGTGACCACAGTCATGTATATTGCTATAACACCCCCTGGGCAAAACAGCGAAAAACGGACCACTGAGAAGCTTTTAACAAACACTGAGAGGATTTGGTAGCATCCATCAGTGACAGATATACTGCTGACAGATTAACGTCCATTTATTGATAATGTCTCTCTCTCTCAAGGTGTAATGTCTTTCTACAGATTATGATGGATCAATATCAGTTGATAGGAGATTTATGTTTAGTGATATCTAAACATTTGATGTTGTGAAATTGCTCTTTTCTGTAATTGCTAGGTTCCTGTGTGTCTACTGTAGGAGCAGAGGCCCTGTGCTGTCTTCAAAAAAAATATTTTATGTTCCACTTAAGAAAGTAAGTCATACAGGTTTTCACACTTGAAATAGTTAACCCTGGGTCATTTTAAACCCCAGGTAAACGTTAATCCTGGGTTATCTTGATTCACGTTTCACACTGCTCATAATTTACCCGGGGGTTAAAAATTAATTCTGGGTATTCATAAGCTGACATTTCACATTGTACATTTCTGAACCCTGGGTTAACATTCTTATTTGCATATTTGCGGTGTCAGTGTCATTGATTAGATAAACATAGCACGCGACCTGTTTACATAGCTCTAGCATTGCGCATCCTCTGTACTATCAAGTTTGTACTCAATGGACATTTCGGACTATAAAGGGAAAGAATGAAATTATCTCTACTTCACTCAAATTGTCACGTTTTCTGTCAGCATTTGAATTTTTTTCTCTCAAACTCTGAATTTACAGTTTATATGTGCAGTCTTTCCTTGACTGTCCAAAGCAGGCAAATATGAGTATGCGATTGGTTGTCTGTTGCTAAGCGTCTAGCTGTAACATTCTAACACTGCATTGTTTCACACTGTACAAGTTTGGCACTGCAATACGGGGTTAACACCACAAAACAGTGCTAACCCTGCTCCAGAGTAAAAAGCGGTGCTAACCCCGCTTCTAAATTACAAGTGTGAAATGTTCCTTTACACAGGGTTAAAAGCAGTGTTTAGAACGACAATAACCCGGGGTTAAGCTCAGTGTGAACAGCCCTCATGAGGCTGAGTAAAAGATGGGGTGAACTGTTCTTTTAAATAAGGTGTTTGACTAAAGCAAAGGTAATCTAAATGTAAAATTAGGATAAATGAGCATGCACAATTAAAAATCTAAAACTGTTGTATAGGTACATATACTATATTAGAGCACTGACACAAATTTCATGATTCAATTTGATTTAGATTCACAAGCTTGCGATTCAATTCAATTCTGATTTCAATTCATTTCATCAAGTACAGTACATGTAAATTTTTCCCAAGGATAAAAATCTCTCAACTAATGCTATAAACTGTACAGGTGTCACGGGCTGTTGCAGAATAAGGCACAAAGATGAAGAATAAGTTCCAACACAAAGTTTAATGACAATAATCCAAACGGCAGGCAAACAGGCAGGGTAACACACACTAAATGTAACGGTGACCAGACAAACACTGAGTGAACAGGAGGAACTTAAATACACAATGGTGATGAGCTAAAAGATGAACAGCTGTGATGATTAGTGTTTCGTCATCGTAAGGACGGGTGATGGCAAGAAGACGATAAAAACAATGAGTGAAGTCCAACAGGTTGTGGCTCATCTGAGCCACAGCGTGAAACTTATTCACGTAATCCATTTTTTGGTCTGGTCATCTGTCACGGGCTGTTGTAGAAGAAGGCATGCAAATAATGCAAACAAAAAGAAAAAAAAAAAGAAAAGTGGAGTTAAGGTTAGAAAGCATGAAGCTCACTGTGTCAGAATGCCAGTAATGGTCATTAAATGGCTTTTCTGCGGTAAAAGTTACGTTTAAACACTGATTGCACGATATTATATTTCAGTAGGTTGTACTGTATTTTTCAACATACCTTTTGGTGTTCATTCATGTTTATTTTGTGCTATAACTAGTAGTAAATAAGAACAGATGATCAGTTCACATGTGCTTCGTTCTGCCGCTTCTCTTGAACTGAGGCGGCTACAACGATCTGTCAAGCCACATTAAAGAGCACCAAAAAGTTACTGAAACTGAAAGTGGAGACTTTGTTTCATATTAAAACTAATAAAGCACAAAGTTTATTGCGATTTATTGGATGGGATTTAAGAATCTATATCAGTTCATCAAAAATGAGAATTGATTAAAAGGTTAGTTCACCCAAAAATGAAAATTCTGTCAATAATTACCCTCATGTCGTTCCACGCCCGTAAGACCTTCGTTCATCTTCGGAACACAAATTAAGATATTTTTGATAAAATCCGATGGCTCAGTGAGACCTGCATCGTCAGCAATAACACTCCCTTTTTCAATGCACAGAAAGCTACTAAAAAACATATCTAAAACAGTTCATGTGACTACAGTGGTTTAACCTTAATATTATAATGCGACGAGAATACTTTTTGTGCGGCAAAAAAAACTAAATAGTGACTTTATTCCACAATATCTAGTGATGGGCGATTTCAAAACACTGCTTCATGAAGCTTTGAAGCTTAAAGTGAAGTGTAAACTTGACATAAACTGTAAACTTGTCCCTCACATCTGATTGGTTGATTGGAATTTTGTTCCAAGATCAACAAAGATGTTGATCCAGGAACACGTTGCACTTGGTGAAATCAGATTATGCGTAAAAGAATAATCTTGTAACTTAAAGCAAGAAAAGATTAATAAGATTGGTAAAGGTAATATGGTAATAAGGTAAAATGTAATAAAATAAATTAATAAAAGACATCAATAAAAAAAATATTAAAATTGAATAAACCTGAATATGAAAAAAATTTGCAAACACCAATATGCTATATATACATTATCTTGGGTTAGTGTTATATGATCTCTTCTCTTCAATGAATGGTAATAATGTGGGGGTAAAGATTGGAAACTTAGATTCAAACTCAAGAGGAAGTGAATGTGAACTGGGGAATGGTTGGTTTTCTGTATTACTATTGTGTCCGTGTGCAATGCACTTAACCCTAGGTTACTCCAGGGGCTTTGCTCCCTATCAAATATACTGTAAATTCCACTGGATAAAAAGCATCTGCACATAATCTAATACTAACCTTTCTATATTGCCTATAGCCAACCAAGAGCCCAGTATCAAGAGTGCAAAAATTCTGTAAATATGCACAAAAAAAAAAAAAAAAAAAAAAAAAAAAAGAGCTTTGTGAATGGGCTGTAGTTGTCATGTTGTAACCCAAGCAGCACACTAAGTCATTGTACTCAGGTCCCAGAAGAGGATATGACAGAGAGGAATATATCAAGTGACAGGAAGTGAGAAAATAACTATATTAAAGATGAAAGAGCTACAACTGCATGTCTCTTCAAGCTCTGTGTGCCTGCTCTTAAATGAAACACTACAAGCTATGAATATAGCACATATGTGTGAAGTCAATAAAATGAATTGACTGGAGAGTAAAAGCACTTAGAAGAATTCAATATGCAAGATGATCAACTGTGTGCACTACAGTGGCACATATAATTTCACAACCGAATTCAAATAGCACTTATATTATGATCTTTCACTTCTCTTCATCATAAGGAAATGAATACAGTGAAGCTAGGGAATCCATGTACTGCAAAAACTTTTTTCTTATCTCTAGACTATTAGTAAATAAACCCCTTTAAGGCATATACAAAACCCCACCACTTCTCTAACTGTACATTATCCCTTACAATTTTACTGGAAGCAGATTATAAAGATTGTATGGACAATATAATTTGTTTTCAGAGAACTTATCTTGAATTAAAACAATGTTTTGAATTAAAAAAATTATATTTTTTTCACTTGTTTTTTTCTTGTTTAAAAAATTTGCCACTGGGGTAATAAAATTTAATTATTATTAAATATTCTTATACATATTATATTTTCTTAAAACATGTTTTATTATCATACACAATTTTGCTTCTCTAGTAACTGAAACTGGTTTTAAGGATGTTTAGATATTTGTACTGGAAAACAAGACAAAAATACTGATTATGAAAATGGTTTGTTACGGCGTGTTCCCATTCAGTTCAGTCGACTAGTTCTAAGATAGCAAATGGTAATTGTGGAGACCTGTGTCGGTACAAAAATAGCAGCACTCACTAAGCTCAGAGAAAATCAGCCCTTTATGAACATACTGTACTGTAAGCTGTGGCACCGATTACACCAGGCAGCTAAGTAAAGCAGCAATTACCTGACAACCCCAAGAGATCTGGAAAAATACCCACTTGCGCACGTGGCACAACAAATCCATTTCATAATTGTCATTGTATCTGTTCATATGACAATTACCACCATGTTAATGAAATCATCATCGCTAAATGATCTCAATGGGCACAACTGCTACACTGATGGGGGACTTATGGCATTTGCCTGATGGCAATAAATCCTCCAACAAAAACATGCTTGGGGAAAAGAAAAATATACTTCGCCTGCTTATGCAGCAATATATGTCTACTGATGTACAGCTGGTACACGAAGTGGGACGGTACTCGCAGGAACAGAATACCAGCAATTTTGGGCTATTCTATTCAGGACCGGAAATTATCCTTAGATATTGCCGGCACTCATAAACTGTCGGTATTCTCTTCTGTACCTGCTTGACAAGACAGTCTACCCTCTTGCTTCCACTGGACAAAGACTAAAGACAAAGACTCACACCAGCTAGTGTTGGCGTTCGGACGTAAGCAAGAAAGCCTGCACTGACTTCACTACGTAAGACAACGGTTCAAATTGTTGAATAAAGTCGTTATTTTTATTTTGTTTTTGCGCACAAAAAGTATTCTCGTCGCTTCATAACATTAAGGTTGAACCACTGTAGTCACGTTGACTTTTTTAACCATGTTTTCAACTACCTTTCTGGACATCAAAAGGTGCAATGACGTTGCTGCCTACGTGTGAATCCGATACCCTCAGATTTCATCAAAAATATCTTAATTTGTGTTCCGAAGATTAACGAAGGTTTTACGGGTGTGGAACGACATGAGGGTGAGTAATAAATGACAAAAATTTCATTTTTGAGTGAACTAACCCTTTAATCTAAGAACTATCCATTCACATTCAATGTCATGAATATGAAATAGGTGGCCAATACATTAAACTACAGTGGTCAACTGATATGGATTTTTTTTTTTTTTTTTTTTTGATGGCCGTTGCCGATATCTTAGATAGCAGGGTGGCTGATGTCTGTTATATTTAAAATTACACTAGTAGATAGCCTAACTGTAACAGTTAGGTTCAGTTGCAGTTTTGTTTTCCTGAACTATTAGTTTGTAGCTCTGTATTTCCCTTTTGTTTCTATGGTTTCAAAGCATGTTCCCCTTTGTTTCTATGGTGACTCATTCTTTGATTAATTTGTATCACCTGCTCCATGTTATGCCATTTGGTTTCTGTCCATTTATGGCCTTCATTTCATGTTCTCATTTGTCCGTTCTCTTCTTTGTTTAGTTGTTGTTATTCTCCTGTGCGTCTGTATTCTCCAAGCTCCTGTGTGTTTGTTTGTTTGTTTTATTGTTCATTACTATTATTAAGATTGCTGCTGCATGTAGATCCTGCATCACCTTCTCCTTCCTGCAACCGTACGTGACAATAATTTAAACACAGTGAATAACACATGCTGTAGAATTTATATTTACTTTACATGAAATTTACGGTTTAAAAAAAAAAAAATTGAAAAAGAATCAATAAGAATTTGAAAACGAATCAATATTTAAACTTTAAAAAAATAAAACCTCTAAAGTATAATCAAGCTCTGTGCACAACCATGTAGGAAGGCAGACTGATTGTACAAATATCCATTGAGAGGTTACTGTTTTGCGACTGAATATGATTTTGTGGAATATCCACTTCAAATGTCATTTCATTAAGCACACATGCAGCTCTTCTTGTGGTTTTCAATACAGAATCTAGGATTTGAGGCTCAGAACATGATTAAAAAATCCAGCGACATAAGCAGAGGTCACGGGAGACTGATGGCGCAGTAATGGGAGAGATAGAGAGGGAAAGACACAAGGAATCAGATGGCAGTGTGTTCAGAAGCGAGTGCCTTGGTATTGACAGCAGATCAATGCCTGTGGTCGTGTATGCGCGGATATAAACAATACAGCCAAATGCTGTGGTGAAGGTGATTGTTTGAAGATGACCCTGATCCTGCTGGAAAACAACCCCCTCTCGTGCCCTTTGTGCTCAGCGGGCATGAGATATCACATTCAAACACAGAGAGGAGGCGTCAGCCTTCAATCCCGCGACAAAATCAAGAGGAGGAGAGAAAAAGAAATCAATGCAAGACAACCTGGAAGAAAACAGGAAGCTACTCACTATCTCCCCCTGATGCAACCAATACCTAAAGTGATAGCCAGTGCTTGGGCTGCAGTCTCAGGCTCAGACAGACTGATCGATGCCTGGTGTCCTGCATTAACTCTGGGACCCATGTTTCTTCTGCCAGACTGAACACGATACTCTGTGGTCAAAGAGTTTAATCTTACAATTCATCCCGCAACAATGAAAATGTTTGATCGTGAGAATCCATCTCCAGTCTAGACATGGGCTCCCTCAGAAACTTTTTTTCCCATAGAGAGGTTTCATGATGGTTCCTTTCAGTCTGTTTACTTCAAGAGTAATGCTTCAGATTTTTCATGATTCAGTAGTCACGGTTGTGGCACAGTTTGGTAAATGCTTGGTATGTCGCCATTAGGGGTGTGCCGGTTAGAAAATTTGTACCGATAACCAATATTTATTTTTAGTTACAATGAAACAGAAGAAGCATCAGATCTATTCTTCTCTGAGTGTAATGGATTGGTGAAAAATAAAATGTAGGGTGGGATTTGGCAATATCTATTGGTTGTTTATTGGATGGAGGGAGATCTGAATGTGAATTTGCAGTCAATTGTAAGAAAATGGCAGGTTTAAGTTAACCAAATGATTGGAAAAAGTCTGGCATACAACACCAAAGAGAAGTCAGTGGTTTCACCAGAAGATCAATTTAAGTACTTTGATTTCAAAGGTCAAAAAAGAAACTACATAGATGAATTACTCACAATAAGAACAACAACATCCATTTACAAAATGGATAGGATGAATTTTAATTTCATACCAACATTATTATTATTAGTAGTAGTAGTAGTAGTATTAACAAAAAATTAATTCATTTTATCACATTTACTTGGGAATTCTGTCATGATTTACTCAATTATGTTGTTTACCTTTCTTCACTGGAACACTAAGATGATTTTTTGTTCTGGATCCCACTGACTTTCATTTGTATGAATGAAAACTTGTTTGTATTGATGCACACATGGTCTTGACTGCTGCTACTCATATGTTCTTTGTCTTTGTTTTCGATACATTATCTGTAATTATACTTTGGAAAAGTGACACTTTACAATTCATACACGTTTTCATACATGTCTTTAGACCTGAGATGAACTGCTTACCGAACCATGGGTGGTAAACATGTTTGCTCAATGTTTAAAAATGGAACATATCACAGAAGTATGATTTTCCTTTTTTTAAATAAATCAATTCAACATACTGTGCAGACATATTTTAATCATTCAGCTCCTTTCACAAAATTCAATTATCATGTGGAATCATTATGATGTCAGAATTATAAGCAAGTTAACACATGACCATTCACATGATCACTTTCACATGCCATTCCTAATAAAAGGGATTTACATTTATCTTAAAATGCCCCTATTATGGATTTTTGAAAATTTCCTTTCATGCAGTAATGATAAAGGTTGGAGACAAACTTTAATGTTCATCAGTCATTCATGTTAGCCCAGGTGAAAAAAAAGTACACTTCCATAATGTACTTAAAGTGCTCTATTTTCACGCACTAATTTAAATACATTTATTGATACTGTTAATAATACAGTTCCCACATGTGCACTGCAATAAATCAGAAATATACAAATTGGTTTGTTGATGGACATACACTTGTTAATGCTGATGATGAGAAATTACAGTTGCAACATCTCATGATGAAAGTCAAACTAAGCAGCGTATCACTGAGAAACGTCCTGCTCAAGTCGTCCTTGAGATGGAGGCTCGGTTTGAATAACTAGTTCTTTCAATATTTCATCATGGGACTCACGCTCAGATTGATATGGTAAAATCGACGCCATCGTTACTGTCTTTACAGTGTGTACAATCGCTGAGCTTTAGGAAGCCTCCGGAGCTGAATCGGTTGTTATGGTAATGGACGTTTGTTTCTGACTTGTGGTGTAAACGGTTGACCAATCACAACAGATTGAGCCGTCTGGCCAATCAGAGCAGAGCAGGCTCACGGAAAGGAGGGATTTAGAGAGACTGATTCATCTGACGAGTCGTTTTAGAATCATTTAAAAATGTGATGTGCAATGCATATCATGAGAAAATTAAAGTTTTTTTATCTTTGATGCATGTAAACCTTTTGTAGGAGACCTAAACAGAATTAGGGACCTTACAAATAGCATAACAGGGGCACTTTAAAGGGAGTTTAAAAATGAAAATTCTATCAATTACTCACCCTCATGTCGTTCCAAATCCTTAAGACTTTTGTTATATGTGCGCTGCTGGTCGATGTTTATATGGGAATAAAAGCCAAAATTAAACCTGTGCATCATATAAAGTGATCACGTCTCTTCTGAAAACTTGGATTAAACAGCTTAATTCATATGGATTTCTTTTATGATTTCTTTGTGAACTTTTTGAAGTGTCATAATTTTGGTCTAATATACTTTCAATGGAGGGACAGAAAGCTCTCAGATTTAATAAAAAATATGGGTTGGAACTACATGAAGGTGAGTAAATGACAGAATTGTTTAAAGCTACAGTACCAAAAGGGGAAAATGGTTATGTGGAACTGCAGTATGTTTGATTCCTTGACTATAATTATCAAGTTCACTTCACAGTACAAAAATAAATAAATAAATAGAAAGAGAAAAAAAAAAGAAAGAAAAGATTATCTTCTCTTTAAAAGAAGAATTTGTAAACATATCCACATACACGCTATTATTTTTCTTTCAGATTCTCTGCTTCAGCATTTCTCAAGAACTAAATAATTCTCCTTACATTAGCCATGGATATCGCATAAAAGTAGTCAAAGACTCTATAAATATTTGAAAGAGAAACATTGGGTTCAAACTGAACATCTAATTCAGCTGTGCCAAAGGCACGCCCAGGCCACACAATCATTCGCATTTAAAGTGGCTGCAGAGTTGTGAGGTGGCAGCGACCCATCCCTGGTAATGGAAGAAGAAAAAGCCAGCCAGTGCGCACTAGACAGATGGTTCCCCTCCCAGAATACATCTCATTTAATGATCTCATTCTAGTGGGTGTCATGCTCTCCAGCTTTGCTGTTGCTGGCAATTCTCAGCCTGAGTGGAATCATCTATGTATCATATAATTATAACGACCCGCGTCCGGCCCCGCGTTGTCATGCTGGATCTCATGAAAGTAAATGGAGCTTTATAGTGATAATGCTAGAGTGAACATATTCCTCATCCCCCTCGTCGCCAAGTAATAAAATGTTTTGCCCGTAGTTAACCATCATAAAAACAGAAGAATATGGGAACAGATGAGGAAAAATAATAGCTTGATACACTTATGTAGCTCCCATCTTAAACAAAGCAATTACACACTCCAGTCGCCATGCTGTTGAAAAGAAACCAAGTACATACCTCTCCATAATACATATTTGCATAGTAAAAATATCATCATTGGCCATCAACAAAGGTGGACTCAACAGGCTTTTAAATCTTGTTTGCTCGAGAAATGCTATTTGCAGTTTGATTTCTCCATCTTTTCCGACCGCCAAGATGCCTCCCCTCCCTAGCCCCACCATCCTCTCCTGCAAAATGCATCAGCCTTCCTATTTGTCTTGGTAATAGGTCTAGGTAAAGCTTTTACTCTCCACACAAATTACCACTATAATATGCTCTGTTAATCTATCTAGTCAGGCTTCAAATTTAAAAAGGGACATTTCGCTGAATGGAGGAATTTTCAATTGCAGGCAGATATTAGATTATTCTCGTCTTGATGGCCTGATGTGCTCTTTTTTCCATTCGGATTTTGGCTCGGTAATGGGCTTGTGTGGATATTTCATTCACCACACTCTATGCAGCTGACTGCTGAATAGGCAGGAAATGGATGTGATTTTATGGCAATTGACTGAATCAATAACCTCCATTTGTGGCTGTGCATTGTTGTGGTACGTCTTACTGCAAATGAAACCTTTATGAGAAGACAACTGAATAATAGCTGCTTTCTCACAAGCAGTACAGTAAAACCTTCTTTTGACATGCTGCAAGTTTCACCAGCACATTTTATATCATGCAAATAGATATAACAAGAGGTTTCTACAAAACTGCATTCATTTACATATGTATTTGTGCTGGAGAAGGTAATGGGCACATTTGCATTACGTGTATACCATTCTGTTTCATCCCTAATTCTTCAAATCCCTTCATAAACAGGATACTTGTAACTCCTAATCCACAACGTACAGGAATCCCAGCAAAGAGCACTAATCTTAAATGCAACAAAGACTGACTACAAAGCCCTTTCAAACTGCAAGCACTGCATTAGTCTTTCAGTACATGAGGTGGACAAAAAGCCTTTTAATGTACATCAACGTTCAAACGTTTGTGGTCGGTACAATTTTATTTTTATGCTTTTGAAAGAAGTCTCTTATGTTCACCATGGTTGCACTTAAAAACAGTAATATTGTGAAAAATTATTGCATTTTCAAAGAACTCTTTTCTATTTGAATGTATTGTAATTCTGTAGTGGCAAAGCTGAATTTTCAGCATCATTACTGCAGTCTTCAGTGTCACACGATCTTTCAAAAATCATTCAAATATGCTAATTTGCTGCTCAAGAAACATTTCTTATTATTATCAATGTTGAAAACAGTTGTGCTGATTAATATTTTTGTATAAACAGTGACATTTTTTCAGTTCACAAGAACAGCATTTATTTGAAATAGAAATCTTTTGCAACATTATAAATGTCTTTACTGTCACTTCTGATAAATCTAATGGGGCTCAACACAGGCTCATTGGAAAAACGTAGGCTTACCTGTGTCAACATTTTTGCAAAACGCAAAATATGTACCAATACGTACACATAACTGCAGTTTCTAACATAAATGAACACTAGAGGCAGTAAAACAGCAAGCACTTTTAATCGTTTTCACACACAATTATGATTACAGGGCCAGATTATGGATTAATAAAGACTTATTTTCACGCTGCTCCTTGCACAATTATGTTATGAACTCAAAACACTTTTTACCATAGTGCATGATTTGTAAACGAATATATTTTGGAGTTTGCATCACTTCAGTTTTAATGACGTACTAAGCTTGCTCGGTAGCTCGCTGGTACAAAATTGTACATGCGATGCGAAGAGCTAGGGTAATCCTGTGAAAGACGAGTCATGGTAAAAGAGCTCAAAGATAAGAGTTCAAAAAAATGGCATGTTTACGATTGCGTTTTTTGTCACATTTGCTTTTGTTAAAGCTGCAGTCCGTAATTTTGCCTCTTTGTCGCCATCTCTGTTTGAAACTTTCAATTGCAGTTGTTTGCGGAATTATTATCTTTACGTGCGTTGTGCCTCGGCACGGCTCCTCAGCGCGGATGAATGTAATGTTTGCTTTCAATCACCACATCGGTGTGGATACTGTACTTCGGAATCACAGATTGTAGCCTTGGAAGTACGACCAAAATAAGAATTTTCACCGGAGAATGTCACCTGAAAAAGTAAGTAACATGTCTGCCACTTTTGTTCTGACTAACTGAGATAAAAAAATAAAAGCATTACAATAAATCGCGCTGACACTGGTGATTAAATCTAACAATCGCTTAGCTTGGATCACATCAAACCATGCAAATTATTATTATTGTTATACTTTGTTCTCAAATTGTTAATGTTAACAACATCAGCATTGCACGACTATGTGTATTTAGTGTGTATTAGCGTTACCTGTAGATTTCAATTTCTGTACAATCTTATCTCTAACATTAATTTGTCATACCATACAATCCGCCATCAAAATGATAAGTTTAATTATTGCAGCTGCTGTGAGAAAAGGCTATAAATGATCCACATGCGATATAGCCTACTAGCTGGGACTCGTTCTTTATGTATACAGACGTGACACAATGACGCAAAGACAAACGGTGACCTGCTCAAATTTACCCACCAGTACCACCTGAATTATAAAACATTATTACAAGCTTACCGTTGTGAATCAGGCTAAGGTGAGGAGATAGATTTGAACACTGGCTGGTTATGTACATGCTCAAAAATTGATATTGGATTATTTTTAACCAAAAAAAGTTATGGACAGCAGCTTTAACACTATTGGGTAGGTTTAGGGTTTAGTGTAGGTGTACGTTATTTTAAAATTTTGACACAGGTATGTTTTTCTAATGAGCCACTTTTTAACTGTAGTGTACATATCCCCAGCTTTACCTGTAAAATAATGAACTTGAGGCATAGCTGGTACAAAATTAGTAGAATTAGATAATGCCAGAGCAAAACAAAGAGTGCCCAGAGAGCACTATTAGGCTTTAACACCACCAACTTCAAAGTAATATAATTGTGTCATTTGAAGGACCAGAAGCCCCAGGAGAAATTCCATTGACATTTAAAAGGGAAACTTTTTTAAAATCTATATAATCAAATGTGGTTACATACTGCGTATAACCCATATACTGCAAAGTCAGATATGCTGCTCCAGTGTGGTGTGTAATATATGCAGGGGTTACACAGAGGCAGCTATGGAGCTAAATAGGAAATGATGGTGGTACAGTGGAACATCAATCAGCGTTCCTCCGTCAAGAGTGCATATGCTGCATCTTCGGTGTGGCCGACTACAGTGATGAGAACAACTTTTGTGCTGCGAGCTGACAGGTAAGACTGAGCGCATGCAAAAGTGTCAGGAGAGAGAGGGAGCGAGAACGAGTGACAGAAACAAAGACTGAGGGGCCGTGAAAGACTGTCTCTGTACATCATCAGCGCGCTTCATTTCCAACACTTTGCTGGCAAGACGCGTGGAGCTGTCAGGAATCTTTACAAATAAGAGCGCATTCCAAATCAAGATTGCACCGCTTGGGCCTCTGGGCCCTCAGGACTGAGGGAGGGGGAAAAGAAAGATAGTCGGAGCAAAGAACAACTGAGAACAGACAGGCTACGCGGCAGCAGGGTGAATTGGAAGCGAGGTAGCTCCTGGACATACTTTCAGGCTTCTAAGAGCCGGTTTTTATTCTATATTGATTTTCAAATGCTTTACTTGCTGTCTTGTTATCTGAGTTCCAAACAATAGGCTGTTTTACTCAGAGACCACCAGGGTTAGATCAGTTCGCTCTTTAGTGTGAAATGCACTGGGCCTTATAGATTCTCAACGATCCATGCTTCACAACACGGATGATCTGCAACACCAATCTATTCACTCTTACTAAGTGAAGTGTTTTACAGTTTTTGAAGTGCAGATAAGACACGTAAAAGTGTGAATAATTTTTACAGCACTGCATGAGGGATCCAGTAGATATATAGGCATCTAGCCTTTCCTCAAGTACAAAATATCGAGTCGTAATTTGAAATGTGCATGAATTATTTTGCTCCATTAACCTCCTATCTTGACTCGGATGGAGTGATGTTCGACGGATCACCATTTTCACTAGACAACAGAGAACATGTTCTTCTACCAGCTTGCTCCCAGGGGGTAAAGAGCCAGATACCCTACTGTTTGATCATAGTTAAGATGTCATCCAGACTGTAAAGCAGTCTGATCCATTACACTTCCTCTAGATATAAAACAGCCTGATGAAATACTTAATGTCTGTGCCTCGCATTGTCTCCTTCTTTTTCATTAAAATGATCTATTTTTACTTTCTTCGCCATTCAATAACCTGGTATCAATGCACTGTCTCCCCAATGACATTTCCCTCAGTAAAATCTGAAAAACCGTTGTGAAAGTCAGTGTACTATGAATGCTCATTGCTCTTTTATTGATCCCATCTTGCCCAGGCTCATGCAGATTCAAGCCTGTCTTTCTCCCTGCCACAACCAAAGGCGTCACACTTTCTGTTGTTGCTGATTTTGTCGCCTGTTCATGGCCGTTCTACAGAATTTGTGCAAACTGTTGTCCCACAACCAAAAAAACACATTTAAAAAGCATTTGATTATTCAAATTTTAGATGTTTACTAAGATTCCTCTATTATCTATTGAATCCCACAATAATATTTAAAACATCTTAATATATATAAAATCATCATTTATTGGGTACTTTCAGTTGGGAGGTGGCTGTCCCCAATACTAACCCTTAAATTTCAACTTGTGAAAATGATATTGAAATAATTTTTGCAATTTTTTTCCATTGTTGTTGTTTTTTTTTTTTTTTAAATCATGAAACTTTATGTAAAAAAAAGTGTCCCACATTTTCATGTCACTACCGAAACAGTGTATGTTTTAGTCCATTGGCTGAGACTGATTTTAACCACAAATCTACATTTTTGATCAGGAAATATTCCTGTTTCCCTCTCTCTCATAGCCTCTCTTTCATAGTAGATAGGTACCATCATTTTGAGTTAAATGTGTTCAAAAGTCTGAAAATCTGTGTGTAACTTTAAGGAATGTCACTACCAAACACCTTTTTTTCTGCAATTAAGCAAACTTGTTGGGGTGTTATTCCATAAAATTTAGTTTTTATGTGTGTACAACTGTTCAGAACTGTGCTACTGTAGGTAACCATGTGCTGATTATCATCTTTGAGCTAGGCTTAAAAGTATCTAAAATTGTCACTACCGAAACAGTCATGACTGAAACTTGTCACTACCAAAATAATGCTGACATTAGTGAACACATAATCATTTATTTGGGGAAAATAAACAAAATTTTAGTAGAATTTTAGTATTTTATAGTGTTTTAGTATGCGAGTTAAAATTCTGTAATGTGATGTGGTCGCTACCAACACATAACTGTCACTACCGAAAATGTGCAGTCATGACCGAAACATGAGATGTTTTGTCAAAAATGAAGTATATTGAATTATCAATTAAGATGTTATTATAGTGTTTTTTTTTTTTTCATTGTATATTCAAACTAATGAATCCTTAACTTTGAAATCAGTATGATAAACTTTATGCCTTTTACAAAGAAAGATTGGATTGAAAATATCTCAACAAATCTCATAAATTACACTTGAAATATTGTTAAAATTTTAATTGTTATAGATTTACCTTTTTTTTTTTTTTTTTTTTTTTTTAAATAGCAAAAAATACATTTTGGTTAAGTTAGATGTAAACAAAATCTTAACAGGTCAATGTAACCCTTCTTATTAAATTATTTATTATTGTGTTTTGGTAGTGACAAATTTGGGGAGAGGAAAAATATTCCAAAACTTTCTGAAAATACAATGAGAATTAACTGCACACACTCTAAAAAAAATAAAAAAATAAAAAAATAACCCAATTTGGGTTAAATATGGATGAACCCAGCGACTGGGTTGTTTTGACCCAGCAGTTGGGTTAAATGTTTGACCCAACCTGCTGGGTAGTTTTATTTACCTCAACTATTGATTAAAAATTACTATATTGCTTGCTTAAAATGAACCCAAAATAGGTTGGAAATTATCAATTATTAATATTTTTAATAATTACTAATTAAATAATAAACATTTATTAAATTGCTTATTAATAAATGCTCACCTTTTGATTATTATTGCTGCCTCTAGTAATTATGTGTCTGATTTTTAATTTCCAACCTATTTTAGGTTCATTTTAAGCCAGCCATAGAGTAATTTTCAATCAATAGTTGAGTTAAATAAAACTACCCAGCAGGTTGGTCAAACATTTAACCCAACCGCTGGGCTGTCCATATTTAACCTAACTTGGGTTGTTTTTAACCCAGCATTTTTTAGAGTGCAATTACTAGAAATGTGTACCTTGGATATTATACAATTTGCATACATACAAAATTTGTGGAAAAAGACATTTTTTCTCAAGATGTTTCCAACTCTGAACCAGTTTCAAACCAAAAATGAGCAAATTCTCTACTATAGACCTTATCTCTGGATAATTATGATTAAATTGTGCATAATCAAACTGAATATTCATGAGCTAAACTGCTTTGACGTCATAGCTAGCACATCTGTCCCACCTCACAACTGTCCTCACCACTTTTTGAGACCAAGTGAAACCCATGTTACGAACAATGACAGAACTTGCCAAAACAGCAGCTGTTCCCTTGTAAAATGCTGTATAAATAAACAGAAGGTCACCGGCGGTGAGATAAATTTTGTATCGGCTGTAATACAGAGGAAAGTTCGTCCTAATCTGGGAGACAGAGCAATCACAACAGTGCAGTAGACAATCCTCTCCAAATAAATGCTGCATGAGTATATGTCTGAGTTGTGGGGGAACAGTTCTGGTTCTGAACATCCATCCAGAAGAACACGTATTATTTGCAGCCACTCACACACCACTGCATGACAGGCGCAGTGCTGCGTTACAATTCTGAAGGCAGTTCATGAAAATTGACTGCAATGTGCTCCTTTTCACTTCAGTTCAACTCGGTAGAAGGAGGTGAAGCACTTTAAATTCATGTGAAGGGCAGTCACTCTCCTGGTGTGTGGTATAAAATTGCATAACAGTAATTTATCAGGTACCATCTCCTGGAGACAGAAATGAGGGCCGGTCACGTGATCTTTCAGCAGCTGGTGGATCCTCCCCCACACTCTCGCCGCTGCACGCGAAGCCATCAGTGCCATATAAATCACCTCTGAGACACCAGGCCGTTTTTCATTTCTAGCAAAGTGGCCATTTTGTAGTAAACTCCAAGCATGAGCAATTTGCACACCAGAATATGAGTTTGTGCCGTCCGCCAACGGAATGATTAAGTGAGCGTAAGAGCGCCCGCCTTCCACTGAGCAGTGTACCTTTTGAGAATTCCAGGTGAGGTTAAATGCATTTTAATGGTTCTCATTCACACTGTACTTCAAAAGAACGTAATTTCAGGTGCGGAACCAGTGGCCAGTGCTGAAGGCGACGCGCTCAGTTTCATCTGAGTAGCCAAACAATTCAATCTAATTATGCTTGTTGCAGTGGATCACTTGAGAAACCTCAGTAGGCCTTCTACACACATTTCAACACCAGAAACACCTTGAGATTTAGGTGTGAGAAAGATTGTACCAGTCTTCTCACCAGGGAGCCCAACTACGCTAATCAACATGTTGCTAGCGTGAAATATGCTATCTGCATTCAACAGATACACTTTAACTCCTAATTTTTTAGGTCAGTACAGCACTTTTCCCATTCTTCTGCAATATGGGCATATCAATTATTCTGTGCCTGACTGTAACCATTTCAAAAGTCATAACCATAAATGTTACAGTGAATTAGCCAAGGTGCTAATGCTTATGAGATGAAGCACAGCATGATAGTATCTGAAGAGATATGCCAACTAAAAGTTCAATCCCTACCTATAACGCCACATCAAATGCCTTACTTCAAAACGTGGCATTAAAATTATCCATTTAAAGACTTCATATCTTTCCAAACAAGGGTGCAGACATTTTAAAAACCAAATGAAGGCACACCATGTTTTCTCCAACACAGTTATACAGAAATGTCCTAATGAATTAAGTGACTTTGTCCTTATGAAGAGTATTTAAGTATTTATGTAAAACAATATTGTCCAAGCACCCCAATGATAATTGAAATTTAACTGTATTTAACTGTATTTTATTTAAATAAATAAACAGTTCTTTTGAGTTGATGGTGAAACAATGAAACATACATTATTAAAGGGTTAGTTCACCCAAAAATGAAATTTCTGTCATTAATTACTCACCCTCATATCATTCCAAACCCGTAAGACCTTTGTTCATCCTCGGAACACAAATTAAGATATTTTTTATGAAATCTGAGGGTATCTGATCCACACATAGGCAGCAACGTCATTGCACCTTTTGATGTCCAGAAAGGTAGTTGAAAACATGGTTAAAATAGTCATGGTTCAACAAAATCATGGTTCAAATATACAGGTGCTGGTCATATAATTAGAATATCATCAAAAAGCTGATTTATTTCACTAATTCCATTCAAAAAGTGAAACTTGTATATTATATTCATTCATTACACACAGACTGATATATTATTTCAAATGTTTATTTCTTTTAATTTTGATGATTATAACTGACAACTAAGGAAAATCCCAAATTCAGTATCTCAGAAAATTAGAATATTGTGAAAAGGTTCAATATTGAAGACACCTGGTGCCACACTCTAATCAGCTAATTAACTCAAAACACCTGCAAAGGCCTTTAAATGGTCTCTCAGTCTAGTTCTGTAGGCTACACAATCATGGGGAAGACTGCTGACTTGACAGTTGTCCAAAAGACGACCATTGACACCTTGCACAAGGAGGGCAAGACACAAAAGGTCATTGCAAAAGAGGCTGGCTGTTCACAGAGCTCTGTGTCCAAGCACATTAATAGAGAGGCGAAGGGAAGGAAAAGATGTGGTAGAAAAAAGTGTACAAGCAATAGGCATAACCGCACCCTGGAGAGGATTGTGAAACAAAACCCATTCAAAAATGTGGGAGAGATTCACAAAGAGTGGACTGCAGCTGGAGTCAGTGCTTCAAGAACCACTACGCACAGACGTATGCAAGACATGGGTTTCAGCTGTCACATTCCTTGTGTCAAGCCACTCTTGAACAACAGACAGAATCAGAAGCGTCTCGCCTGGGCTAAAGACAAAAAGGACTGGACTGCTGCTGAGTGGTCCAAAGTTATGTTCTCTGATGAAAGTCAATTTTGCATTTCCTTTGGAAATCAGGGTCCCAGAGTCTGGAGGAAGAGAGGAGAGGCACACAATCCACGTTGCTTGAGGTCCAGTGTAAAGTTTCCACAGTCAGTGATGGTTTGGGGTGCCATGTCATCTTCTGGTGTTGGTCCACTGTGTTTTCTGAGGTCCAAGGTCAACGCAGCCGTATACCAGGAAGTTTTAGAGCACTTCATGCTTCCTGCTGCTGACCAGCTTTATGGAGATGCAGATTTCATTTTCCAACAGGACTTGGCACCTGCACACAGTGCCAAAGCTACCAGTACCTGGTTTAAGGACCATGGTATCCCTGTTCTTAATTGGCCAGCAAACTCGCCTGACCTTAACCCCACAGAAAATCTATGGGGTATTGTGAAGAGGAAGATGCGATATGCCAGACCCAACAATGCAGAAGAGCTGAAGGCCACTATCAGAGCAACCTGGGCTCTTATAACACCTGAGCAGTGCCACAGACTGATCGACTCCATGCCACGCCGCATTGCTGCAGTAATTCAGGCAAAAGGAGCCCCAACTAAGTATTGAGTGCTGTACATGCTCATACTTTTCATGTTCATATTTTCAGTTGGCCAAGATTTCTAAAAATCCTTTCTTTGTATTGGTCTTAAGTAATATTCTAATTTTCTGAGATACTGAATTTGGGATTTTCCTTAGTTGTCAATTATAATCATCAAAATTAAAAGAAATAAACATTTGAAATATATCAGTCTGTGTGTAATGAATGAATATAATATACAAGTTTCACTTTTTGAATGGAATTAGTGAAATAAATCAACTTTTTGATGATATTCTAATTATATGACCAGCACCTGTATACAGCATCTAAAGCGTATAAGCATTTTATGTATGAATAACTTTAGAGACATATTTACAAATCTTTTTAGGCTCATACAATATTGAATTTATGGAAAAACAGGTTAATTTTATTGTATTTTTTAATATTTTGTTAAATATAATAGTAAAATACTGTACTGTATGTAATATTCAGTAATATCTACAGTATATAACAATAAAATGTAACAATATATACACACTAAGAAAAGAAAAAAAATGAAGGAATTGTCCGTATTTTTTAATTTTTTTTTTAAAACAGGTGTTTTACCTGTATTTTGAATTGTGCACTGCATTGTGTTTTGTTTTAGGGTTAACGGAAATTTCTGTAAAATTACTGCATAATTACTTGTCCTGGCAGGAAATTACCAGTACATTTTTTTTTTTTTTTACTTGTGTACTGTTGTCACGTATGTTGGTTATATTGTTTAGTTCTAGCTCCTGTTTCCTTTGTTCTCCTTTTCCCACCATTAGTTAGTTTCTATGGTTTCTAATTAGTTCCCAAATCTGTTGATTAGCTTCCCTTGGTTTTCCTCAGTTCCTTAGGGTTAACGTTGTGTTATAGCATGTAGTGCTTTGTGTCCCTCTGTGTTTATTAAAAGTCAGTTTAATTGTCTTCCTGCATGCTGTTGGATTGCTGCAGCTTAACCAAGACAAATATTAGAATGAAGGAATTTTCCTTATTGATCTTTCATGGGTTTTTTACCCGCATTTTGAATACGCATTGCATTGTGTTGTGTTTTAGGGTTAAAAGAGATTTAACTGAAAATGCCAGGAAGAAAATTACCAGTACCTTTTTCGTTTTTCGATTTTTTTTTTATTACAGTGTATTTATAATATAAATATAAAGTATATATAATTATCTTTCTAAAGCTGTGCATAAATGTATGTATTTTTATGTTATAGATGCTGCCAGTACATTTATATTATTCGTTTGCTTCAGTGCATACCTATTACATACAAAAGTACAAATACCTACGAATACTAATAAGATCCGGCTAGCTTGACAGCATACCGATTAACTGTTCATTTAAGATATAAAGTGGAATAAAATACTTTTTATTTTATCAATGACACCACAATAATACTTATTATTCTACTCTATCCTCTATCCTACTCTATCCATTTCCAAATCAACGCCTATGTATCAGATTAGTTGAATGTCAGTGTGCAATGTTTTGCATGACCATGAACAGTTGTTCTCTCTCCATGCACTCAATGCACAATAACTCTGCAATGATATCAAATGCATTTGAGTTCAAAACTGAAGCAGTTAATTTTCCTGTGCATGTGCTAATTATCGGGAGGTGGGCACTCCGAGCTGCAGCAGACACATCATTAAGTTTTAACAGGACCAAAGGTTATCTTGCCTCCAGCGATTCAGACAGATTGGCAAGGTGTGGACACTTAAAACACATCCATTCCATTTGAGATTAAGTTTACACTGAGCGCCTCCCCCTGCGTCTCGATTGAGTGCTAATGAAGTCCCTATTTAGTGAGATCATCTATTTCAGTGACACCTGCTAAAAGGAGCCAGCCGCTTTTGTGCCTCAAAGCAACAGCCCAGAGCGGCAATTCCTGATATGACCCACAGAGGGCCAGTTCATGTCTCGTTTTAATTAATAAAAGCCATTGATTGATGGTAATGATCAATGGTTAACACACATCTTTGATTTTATGGCTTCGGCAAATGAAGTGTCACTGATAAAACTTAATATGATGGATTTCTTAAGTGGGTGAGGCAGTGAAGCGAGTTTGACTCATCATTCTCAGAAAAACATTTTGATTGCATTCAAATGTGAACTTCTGGGTTCCCTCATTTCGTTCTGTGCTATTAACCGCTGCCTGCTAAGAGCAACTGCTGAAATTCAACATTCAGCACAGAAGTGTCATGCCCACGTGCCCCCTCCAATTTCTAAGCAAAGTGAAATTTCAATGTAACCTCCAAAAAATACTGTATCTTTGATATTCTATGATTATTAATCATAAAAAAAGGTGTCTGTGACAAACCACATTCATATGTCTAAATTTGGTCAGTACAATTTAGTCAAATTGTCCGCTTTTTACTCTTTAATGCTTTAAACTGAGTATTGCCGTTATGTCCACCAAGGCTACATTTATTTGATTTAAAAAAAAAAAAAAGTAATATTGTGAAATAGTTGTACTATTTTGATATATTTGAAAATGTAATTTATTCCTGTGATGGCGAAGATTAAAGATTATTCAGAAATCATTTTAATATGCTGATTTGGTATTAATGTTGAAAACAGCTTTCTTTAATATCTTTAATGTCATTTTTGATCAATTTAATGCATCCCTGCTGAATAACAGTATTGTTATTGTTATTATTTTAAATCTTACTGGCCCCAAACTGTTGAACAGTAGTTTACATAAAAACATGGTCAGGATTTGAATATAATATAAGGTCCATGATGCCCCTGATTCAGAATGAACTTGAACCTCTTAAAGACATCTACAGAACTCTAGTCATGGAAAAAGCTCTATGCATGGCATGCCACGATGAGAAACATCTCAGATTAACTACTGTGAGCTGAGGGTGAAGGAAAAGATCTTTATAAATTCCTGGATTTATTTCTAATTTTTTAATCAATAAACTTCTAAAACAACATTCCCTCAACTGCTGCTTTCTGTTTTATCTCTACTCCCCCTTCTGACACAAAAGAGGAGAGAGATGCCGTGTAGGCGGCAAAACAACATCAAACCTGGTGCGGTGCCAGGAACTGTCTTTATACTGGCACCCATGAAAGCAGACTCAGGCACAGAGGCTCAGACCAGAGGCTATCTATCTGACTTTGGTGTGATCAAAAAACTCTTAAGTACATGCATAAAAGCATACATTTATTTTCAAACACTCTGATACATGCGTAAAAGAAGCAGTTGTAAAGGGAAATCTATGAAAAATGCAGCACAGCACACATGAAACTCTCTTTCTTTGATATTTTAGTTGTAGACCTTCATCAGAAAGCAACAGGAAGCCCCGATTGTCAGTGCTTCCATGAACCCATCTCTAATTGATGTTCCGAGACTCTGAGAGAGATCTTAATTTTAGGATTACCCAGAGTATAATGTTGACTTAAACAAGAAGCAGGAAGATGGGTTCATGTTACCTAAAACTGTCTGACGTCTTGAAAGGGTGCACCGTCCAAATGTTGGTCATTGCATGCTTGTGTTGATTTTCTCTTCTAATGATTTTTTCATGAGTCTTTGAAGCTATTTTTGAAACTCACTTTGAAATCCTGCACTCCAATCAAGATCTACAAGTGCTTAATGCATAATGGGCTTCATTAAAAGAGGAATTTGATGACAGAGAAGTTTCCACTGAGCATGCTCAGTGGGATTCTTCTCAATTACAGACCCACTTTACAAGTACAGTGTTAAAACAGTTCAACTAATAGAATTAAAAGCAATGAGTAGTACTGTAGAGGGATAGAGACCTAAAAATTTAAATTCTGTCATCATTTACCCTCCTGTATGTTGTTACAAACCCATAAGACTTTACATCTTCAGTGAAACACAAAAGGAGAAATTCTATAGCATTGTATGGTCGCTCATTTTCATGTAATTAGTGCCTATAGGAAATGCAAGCTTTTGAAGTAGCAATGTAATGGAAGTAGAGCTGTAAGTACGATTAGTCTAATTTTATTTTCAATTTTTGTTTTCAACTATAAAAAAAGTTAATCGAGGTGCCGCATCCCATCTTAATTTCCTGTACAGCTGTGTGCTTTCATTCCTTCGTGGGTTAAAAGCCAAAACTTTCCCATACAGTTCACCCAAAAATGAAATTTCTGTCATTAATTACTCACCCTCATGTTGTTCCAAACCCGTAAGAATTTCGCTCATCTTCGGAACTCAAATGAAGATCTTTTTGATGAAATCTGAGAGCTGTCTTTCCCTCCATAGACAACTACGTAACTGACACTTTGATGCTTCAAAAATTTCATAAAGAGATTGTAAAAAATTATCTATATGAATTGAGTGGTTTAGTCCAAATTTTCTGAAGAGACTCAATCGCTTTATATGATGAACAGATTTAATTTAAATTATAAAACGAATAGTTCCGGCCCTTGATTCTGTTTGGTTGAGCCGTTGTAAAATTCCCAAAAACATACAGCTGGCCGCATTACATAAGTATGGCTGTGCCACTGAGTGTATATGTTGCTGTGTCTGTCTTAGCAACCACTCTTAGCAACGTAAATTATGTTTGTTCTCAATTTATTTTGTTCATTGAAGCTTACTGTATTATGTAGAAGAGTATTGTGAGAAAGAGATCGAGTGACCGAGTGTATTACTGCATTCAGATTTAGCATTTTCCTTCAGCTCAGTCCTATGTTCATAATAAATAATCCATTTGAATGTCCTCTGCGATCTTGTCCTTTTAACATTTTTCCCGTGCCCTGCTGACACTGATAGCGCTAGTCAAAGCATTTGTCATTTTCGTCTTGTTCCGTGTTCACAACAAGTTTCAATATAAAAGTCTTTGCGAGTGACTCGCTCATAAAGACTTTGCCTCCATCTAGAGGCGTAATAAATGTAACTTCTGTTGCTGTTCACGGTCAGGGACTATTTTTTTCCAGCAGAAGTAAGACTTTTAGTGATTTTACTTCATGAAAGTTGCATTGATACATATTTTTTGGCTTTAATATTTGTATTGTGTGGTAACCGTTTTATACCACATCTGCTCCACGTCATGCCTAACAACGCCCCTTAGCTGTTATAAATTCACTGGCTTCTATGGGCTTATTGCTTTAATAAGAATTGTTAATTTTGATTTCATGGCGACTTTAAAGCACTGTTTATTTCATGTGTATATTTGTTCTATTGTATGTATTGGTCCTTTGGTTTGTAATTTGCTTCTTTGCTTTCATTGACTGTTTACTTATCTTCAATAATAGTTGGAGGACTTACTTATAGTTAGCCTAGTATTAGTTTTTGCTGTGGTAACAAAACTCCTATTTGATAATTGTAAAATTTCACTGATATCTAAAATTACTCATTGTGAGATAAGATTTTGTTTATATCACTCAACACTAATTGTGTTAAATAATTGTGATTTCAATACTGACCAAAATAATCATAATTAGGATTTTTGCCATAATTGAGCAGTCCAAAATGGAAGTAGCAACAGATCATTTCTTACACATCTGGTGAATCGGATTATGGAAAAATAAATGTAGGGCGGGATTTGGTTCAAGCAATCAGTTGTAGATTGGCTGGAAGTAATTCTGAATGCAAGCTTGCATTCGATTTAAGAAAGGGGCAGAGATTACACAGACTAAATGATTGAGGAAGTCTGGTGTTTCATCGAGTTGACATTTTGATTAAGAATTACTCACAAGCTCAATAAAATACTAAAAAAAAAAAAAGGAAAAGAAACATGCATGGATGGATCGTTAACAATAAAATTATTACGATGCATTTAGAAAATAGATAAATTTGTTGTCATTCACTTATAACCATTTTCACTGTCAGTGAGTTGCATTAAAAACTTTGATTCAATTTTAGTTCAATTCATGAAACAAATCATTCAAACCGGTTGTGAATTGGATCGACCAATTCAATGAAAAGATGTTCACAAATCAGTTACCTCTCTCATGAACTTTCACAAAATGTGATTAGTAAAGCTAGAGTAGATATAATTATTTTCTGTGATTAACGTCTTAAATTTTGGTCTGTTCATTACACAAAGCTATTCTATGACTTAAAAAGACTATTTATTATAAATGAGCGGCCAATGCATTCTTCACCATTTCTCTCTTTGTGAAGAAAGAAGGTTTGGAAGAACATGAAGGTGAGTAAAAGGTTTTAGGTGAATGATTCTTTAATGAGCACTTCTGAACTTCTGTCATTTTGTCTGTTGCAGAAGTTCCTCATACAGGCTTGTTGTGATGAGCGCCGTACTGACGGGCAGTTCAGAGCGGTGTGAGATCTCCCAGTGTGGCCATCTTCCAGCTGGACGCTGCAGACTCTTACAGCCAATCTGTCAGCATTTACATCCCAGGGCAGCTCATCTCACTCTTGCTCTTTCTTTCCCTCTCATCTCTGTCTGTTTCTCTTTCTTTACTTCTCTGCTCCTTCACCCGTTTCCCCCCTTTTACCCACAATCTCACTCGTCCTCTTCATCTTTCTTCACTCAGTCTGTCTCTTTCACACCACAGGTTCATGAGCATTTTTTATTTTTTTTTGTACTGCTGGCCCTCCCTCTCCGTTCCTCTCAGTTCACAGCCTTTTAGAGCAGACGTATGAAAAATCATGACAATTGAGCCAAAGGAGTTTCCACAAACAGCACAAAGCGAGTGATAACTGGTCTGGCTGTGTAGCTGCGGGGCTGAGTGAAGGCCTGGCTCTCTGAGTGAGTAATTGCTCAGGCTCTCTGGCCGAATTGAGGGCCTTGCACAAGCTGTCTGTTATGTGATGTAGGAGTCAAATGGCAGGCCTGCGTGTGTGAGTGCACACAAGAAGTAGAAAAAGAACGAGAGAGAAACACAGAGTGCGAGAGAGAGAAACAGAAGAAGCAGAGCAAAAAAAAACTAAGGAGAACAAAGGGTGAAATGATACATTGCCATGTTTTAACTGCAGGGTTTCTATAGTCAGGCTCACTAAGGACTCAGCCCTCCTCTCTCTCATTAAGACGTCAGTGTAATTTGGCAAATGTAGCATGACGACATGCGGCAAGTAATATCCTAATGATCGCACAATGGGCTTCACAGAGCCTACAGAATGTCATCAATCTCAGCCCACAATCCTGATGACAGATCACTGTAGAAAGGCAAACAATTATATAAAACAGCACAGTTACCAATCAAAAAAAAAAATAATGCAACACGGTATTGCACATCCAGACAAGCCAATTCCGCAATGAGAAACAAATTAATATTTCCAGAATGCTGTTAATTAGATGTACATGAACAGTGTGAACATTTATAGGGTGGGTTGGTTTGTCACAAAGCTAGTGAGTTGAGTAATTTAAAAAAGAATATAAATACACTACAGTTTGGGGTCGGTGAGATTTTCTTTCATGTTTTTGAAAGAAGACTCTTATGCTCACCGAAAACATTTCTTATTATCATGTTGAAAAAAGTTGTTGTGCTTAATATTTTTTGTGAAAACCATTATACTTTTTTTCTGAATATGTAAATGTATTAACTTCATTTAAAAAAAAATTTAAAAAAATCTAAATATATAATAAAACATAAAAATATAAAAATATTTTTATATCTAAATATAAAAATAAAATCTATCTACTTATTTTTTTAAACTTTTTCAAAATGTGCCATTTTTTTTTTTTTTTTCTCTCTGACAAACTATGATATGTTTGCATTTTGTTTTGTAATTTCATTAAAACTTTTATTAGATTTGAACATACTTTCTATCACTGATAGGGTTGGGAATCAAAAATCGATTCCAGTATACCTAAGGTCAGGAATTGGATACTTGTTATAAAAAATAAAATGTTGATTCTGCTTATCAATTCCTGTGTGTACATTTTAATGTGGTTTTAAACCATTCAAGCACAAGATGTAAAAGAAAACTCAATTCAGCACTTGTGCATTGTTTTCTCTGCACACACATCCAGAGCATGTGCACAAAAAGCTGCCTATCATATAGTGCACGAATACTGAATTGAGTTTTCTTTTGTGTATTCTTGCACTTGAATGGACAAATACACACAAATTTGTCAAATATTCTTGTAAACACAGTTGGTTATGTCTTAAGTGAACGTAAATAGTTGAGAAAGAAAACACATGTGTAACAGTATATTGGATCTGTGCATTAGGTCTTAAAGTGACAGCAGCCTAATAAAATCACTCACTGATCTTGACTGAATTACTTTTGTAACTTTAATAAGTATTCATCTTTTTTATTTAATCAAAAAAAAAAAAAAAAAAAACTATGCAGTGTTATTTTACATTTAATTTAAATTTCTGCAGTTTGTTCAGTTGTATTTTATCAGAACTCATAAGCAGAATCGGAACTGGAATTAGAATCACTAAAATTTAAAAATACCCAACCCTAATCACTGATAACAAATACAACGAGCACTTAGCAAAACAATAAAATTACTATTTTTTAGTCAAATTTAGCTGCCCCAGCTGTAATACCTGAAGAAAGCTATATGTTACCATTTTTATTCATCTCAAATGGCACTTGCTCGTCTGGTGCAGAACCATGCGATTAGAATACACACCATCACTATAGCAACTATCCTTTGTCAAAGGTGTTGGAAAAGAAAAAAAAAAATTCATCAAAACACAATGCTAATTTTCAATCATTATTAAAGAAGAAAGATGCTTTTTGCCTGCAGAGGGTATAATTAGTTACCAGCAGGGGCCTGATAACCAGCCTGGGGTGTGTTTCCTAAAAGCATCGTTAACCAACTTTGGTCGCAAGTTCCATTGAACTCTATTGGTAACGACGTAACTTGCAACCATAGTTGGCTTTGGGAAACCCAACTATGGGCACCCCAGATTTGACATACTGCTAATAATAATTTGTGATTTGGGGATGAAAATAGCGATTTTAATGTTTGTTAAGCGCTCGTTGTGGGTATTATCAGTGTTCGAAAGCATGCTCCAATCGAATCAGTTTTAATGAAATAAAAAAAATAAAAAAAAAGCAAATATATCTCCCTACTCCAGACAAAGCCCTACTCCAGACAAATTTTGGTTATAAAGAGATATATATAAGGGTGTATTAGATTCCATAACTTTTTGTACTCATGGCCAAAATGTTACCAGCAGGCCGAAAAGCATTCTTAATATGCAGATGTTAATGTATTACTCTACTGAGCTACAAGTGTTTGACATGGAAATACTCTTACTGTATACTATTTACTATCAGAGATATACTACCAAGTGATGCCAATGGCAGCAGGACAGACTTAAATATTAATGCCTTAAAAACTCTCTCCCCGGTGTCTCTGTCTTTCCTTGATTTGTGTTGATCTCAGAACTCATGCTTTATAAATATTTACAGCAATAGAGACACCCACCAATGAGCCAGCCAGCCTTGTCTTTGTGTCTGAATGGCTATAGAACAAAGAGGAGAAAGAGAGTGAGAGAGCTAGTAGGGCATATATCTTTCCATGCCTTGCTGCCCACTAACAAGTTTAATGCTTCCACAAAAACAAAGGTGCTTAGTTACTGTCTACACTACAGAGGAAAGTCAGAAAAATATATCCTAGGGGCAAAAGCAAAGGTAAAATACAACAGTACTGGTGAAATACGGTGGGTCCAAACAGTCTCTGTACTGTTAAACAAAAGACTATTTTCACAATACTGTTTTGATTTGCTACCCTTGTTTTGGAGCTGTTTTAGTGAGACGGTTCATCTCTCCGTCACTGCCATTGAATGTAAAATACTGACACGGATCATTTTCAGAATTTTTCTTTCAGTGTCCCAAAGAAGAAAAAAAGACATACAGGCTTGAGACGACTCAAGTGATGAGAGAATTTTCATTTAAGGATGAACTTTAAGTGTATCTTTGGCATTACGTGAAGAGGTGAACATGAAGTTAATAGCATATCGTCACCACTGCCATAAAGACAACGTTCCTCAGGGGACCAGTGTCTCCCTTCTGGAGGTTCAGGGAGGGCGCAACTTCTTTTTCGACCAGCAAATGACGTAATGTTTCCATTTGAGACTAGCTGAATCTACATGTTACTCTTGATAATCGTATCTGCACCATTTTCATTTTAAAAGTATCTCCAATGTTGGCTGGAAATTTAGCATTAGAGGATTAAAAGTCCATTCAAAAATGAATATTTGGTATTTTTAGTAGGGAAGTAAACCTTCCAGCTCCGCAGTGTGCTTAAATTGGGATGTCAGGGGCAAGGAATCCATTTATTGCCCTGAACATTTCCATTTAAAAATGACTTGGGTGATGAATGTAAGACTCACGGCGTGTGCAGATGGCCCCAACATGACGGACTACTCAAATGCACACTGCATTTATCAGACTTTTCTTGGGGAATATTCTCTCTGTTTCTCTCTCTCTCTCTCTCTCGAGCACAGCTCAACCTTGCCCCTGAAGCTTTACGCCTTATGCCTTATGTTGTAACTCTGTCTTTAACCTCGTTCCCCAACTGCAGGCGACTGATAAGAGCAGATGAGACCCAGGCTCTGAGGAATTCCTGCCACACCACTGAACTCAAACTGCTGCCCAATGCAAAATGCAGCGTGAGCTTAGCACAGTCCCACCATCTGCTCCCAGCCTGAGCCTTTCGTCAGGCCTCTGAAAACCCCTCGATTGTATGCGCTTTCCTCAAGAATATCATAACTAATATAAGATCCAGATGCTCAGGTATGTCCTGGGAATCTTTAGCTCACTATTACCTGAAATTTTAATTTCTTTTGCAGGGCCGCGACTTTCAGGGGTGATTTCACAATGAATGATTATCGGCCATTCACTGTCTGCATTGTTTTAGAACCCAATCAACTAAAGGAAGGAACTATGCAAATCAGGTAACTAACAAAACAATTGAGTGCCAGCAGACTGTCACAATCTGGCATACTTTGTACAAAGTACAGCACTGTTCCACCACAGCGTTCTAACTGAACTAGCTCTTTAAAATGCAGAAAGTGCATTTGACTAAAGAATGCATCTACATACAGTACACCCCTCACATTTTTGTAAATATTTTATTACATCTTTTCATGTGACAACACTGAAGAAATGACACTTTGCTACAATGTAAAGTAGTGAGTGTACAGCTTGTAGAACAGTGTAAATTTGCTGTTTCCTTAAAATAACTCAACACACAGCCATTAATGTCTAAACCACTGGCCACAAAAGTGAGTACACCCCTAAGTGAAAATGTCCAAATTGGGCCCAAAGTGTCAATATTTTGTGTGGCCACCATTATTTTCCAGCACTGCCTTGGGCATGGAGAAAACAAATTTTTGCACATTTGCATATCCAATATATAATGAGTCTAATTTAAATATGTAAATATGAGTCTAATTTAAATATGTAGTGTATATTTAAACAAAGTGCAAATAGCCCGCCTTGTTGGCAGGGGTTATTTACACTAAAGGTCTTTGCCGAGTCCAAAATTTTCGTATGGATTTTTTTTCATATTCATCATCCTAAAAATTTGTCATGCACAGCAACCTTGCACACTGAGTTCGAAGCATATTAATTAATCTGTTGCGGAAAAATTCGCAAAACTTTACAAAATGGAGTCTTCAAGCAGTGAGGATTATTTTGTTGTCCTCCCTTTTAAAAAGAGAAAAAGAAAGAAGAAATATTGCTTCCATCCAATCCTGAGATTGTGTAGAGAGGAAGAAGAGTTCCATCTCCTTATCAAGAAGCTGCGAGATTATTCTAAGCGATTCAAAGTTTACTTCAGGATGTTAGTGGCTCAGTTTGATACTTTGCTAGCGATACTGGAGCTTGTACGGTGACTCTGAATTGACAAAACACCTCTCAAAATGCTTGCTACGGATGCGAAAAACACAATAAATTGAACCCGATCCAAATTTTTTTAATGACAAGCGAAAGTTTCGGAGGCAGTGTGTAAACGTGATTGACAACATGAGGTTGTATTTATTTTTTAACGTGCAAAAATTTTGGACGAAAATTTCGGACTCAATGTGCAAAGACCTTAACTCCGCTCAACCGTTGTCTAATTGAACCAGACACAATTACAAAGATATCCTGCTGATTACAGGATTAGTGTCATGGAGAGTAAGGCGGTCGGCGTTAGTGACCGAAGTCGGATCCACTTTTTCCCCGAACTCATTCTTTTCCCTTTTCCCAAAGTATATCAGCTCAGAGAGGAATTTATCTTAAATAAATTTTTTAAGAAAAATTTTCGAAGAAAATATTCAAAAAGTGGGAATGAAATGCTTAACAGGAATTTAATTGTGGGAATAAAGTGTTTATCAAGTAGGGTTAGGGGTAGGTGTATGGGAAGGGCCTTAGGAACAAGGACAAGCAATGTCCCAATTTAAGGCAGCATCAATTTATGATTTTAATAAATATAATCATATACACTGAATATGTAATTTTTATTGCATACTGTTTTATAATATACTACAATACAATGACAGCATCCCCCCTCTCCCAGTAGGTCCAGGAATCTCCCGCATATTACTAGCAGCTCACTGACGCCCGCAAATTATATACATTATACCAGAAATAAAGAGAGCGAGAGAGTAAGCCTGTTTCCACCTGGTATTAAAAGATGCATTTTCCAATCACAAGTGGTCAGCCAAGACGCATTACCCTTAGTGTAAATAGCATCTATCACTATTTGCACATAGCTGCTGTCTAATTAAAAAGATGGCTTGTTTACGCCTGAAACTTGGTATAATTATGTAAATACTTTCAGTCAGCCTGACTATAATATGCAATAAAGAGGCTACACTTTTAAGCACAATGCTTAAAACAAGACAAAATTCACCAAAAACAATAAAATCAAGAGTGAGATAATCACTGAAAACCAGTCTTATTATGTTTATATATTTTTTCTGGGAAACAAGACATTTTGGGATAAAAAGTAGTGCAACTATTGTTGCTCCTCAGTGGTTTCCTCCTCTGTGTAGTGGATGTAGATCATTAAAATAGGGCACCAGTGGGCATTAGAAGCTCATATGAGGTGTGCATTGTGTGTGAGTACTGATGGTAGTGGTGAGGCTTTATCAGAGAAATGAGCAGATGTGAGGGCTGTCTGTGTATTGATCTACTCCTCTAAAAGAGGTTTGTTGTTGGCTCCTGAAATCCTTCTGTAATGAGAGGGGAGCAGGGGAGAAGGAGCATGGAGGGAGACGGGAGGTAGAGAGCACTGCGATAAAAAAAGAAAATAAGACAAAATAATATAATTAGTTATAAAAAATAATAATGCTGAAAAGATTTACTTAATTACTGTTGTTGCTTTCTTTGGTTTACTTAACTATTTAAAATTTCTATCAAATGTAGCTTTCCTATTACAAAAATGAAACCAACAAGCATAGCATGTTGGATTAATGCTTTTTTTGCAAAATAAAAATGCAACCATGGTAACTATTAATTGAAATAATTAACCATGTACTCATTAAAAATAATTATTCAGAAAAAGGTAAAAGTTATTTTCCCAGCATGCACTGGGGCATAAATAATAAATTAAGTTGCATTATTTGACAGGTCTGACACACTGACACATTATTTGTCATTACGTTTAGTAAATTATTTTCTAAAGTCAGTCAGACCCCCAGTGTTCAGGCTGTTTGTGGCATTTTAAGAAAGATGAAGCACATAATACTGAAAATGTTAAAATCATATAAAATAAATGAAACAATTTGAAAAGAACACTTTTTTTTCCTTATTGAACTAAACTCTAAATTTAATCTAACTTGGCATTTGCAACAAATCAAAGCAGACTTTTTAGGATATTTATTTAAAATCACTAAGTGAATAAATTAAGTGTAAAAAAAAAAAAAAAAAAAAATCAATCTTTAGCCTTAATGTCTTTTAAGTTTCCTGAAAACCTTTTTATACAGTGAGGAGGAGAACAAAAGAGAATCAGGGACCAGAGAATCAAGAGTATAAGAACAAATAGCGACAACCAACGAGGGCTCATGATATGCAAGCGTTACATTTACAGTGTCGCTCTGCCTGAAGGCGTAGGCCTCCCTGCTGCCCAGCACAGCTTGTAGATCAATTAAACAGTGCTCTGCTCCCATTCATCACCACACTAGAGTGACAGTACCAAGCTCTTCTATGGGCCTCTCTCTTTCTCTCTGCAGGATTCTCAGGGCAGGGAGCAGCCCCATAGTTCTGCAAACACTGTTTAATCCTGCTTACACATCTGCATGATGCCAGGCCTCCTGCGTACAACTGAATTCACCACAGGGAAAAACATTTGCATCAAATCAAACACACATATGCCCATGCAACCGTTTAGGACTGTAATAACAAGTAACCGGCGATGCTTATATCATGTTTGCTTTGAATTGGTGAAAATATTAGACAAGCATTTTTTTATTATCTTGGCTAAAATATTCCAAATGAATACAGCATGTGTGGGATAGCTGAATGTTTTAGATAGGGTTGGACGATTATGGCCTAAAATTAAACCTTGATTAATTGAACATTTTACCTCAATTACGATTAATGAACGATTATTTTGTTTCGTTTTTTTTTTTTTTTTTTTTTTTGCTCTCATAGTTCACTGACAAGGTTTGTACTGTAAATATGATTGACTATTAAAGATGGGATATTTTTTCCTATTGAAAGAGTGATCCGACATAACAGCTCACTTTCAGCAGTTATTTTATCTATGGTTCATAACATTTCTTACAGATTTCTGCTCGTTGTAAATCAGATAAAGATAAATTAGCACAGTACCAGTACATAATGAGAGTGATTGCGTGTGTGAATTAGTCATACCGTCTCTCTATTAATTGTGAAGCTGTGGGTTGTAAATAGTTCCTTCAAAAATAGAAAAATATATGCTATAATAAGTTTTGAGTTTCTAAGCTACTTTAGTGATAAATCAGAGGACCGCGTTGACAACTAGTTTCTGCATTCCTCTCTGTGCGCGCGATCTTCACGTTTTGCGCAGCTACTGTTTGTATGAGTGTTCGTGCCACAATGCAGCTGCGCGAGCACGGTAGCTCGATATAACAATACACATCCGATCGTCTAAAATCGCTTGAATGTCCAAACTGGTAAACCTTAAAACACAAACAACTGACACAGTTTAGTGAAGACGCAGGGCTTACCGCTCGCGCGCCGTCTCCGTGTGTTGACTCGGCGTTCACCTGCTTGTTGACTTGACAGGGCGGAGTCACGTGGCTACACACGCGGTAGTATGTTTTTAAGGGGGAAGTATTAACAGGATTAAAAAACCTAAATAGAGTACCTCAGGGATGACGTGTTTTTGTAGGCCAACCCGGAAGTTAGCGGCGCACGGGTTCCCTCGATCGAAAGCCAATGCATTTTTCCCATAGACTTTTGGAAAATCGCAAAAAATAAGCCCTGTGTTTAACAAAGGGTTATGACACTTACTCGTTTTGTCTATCAAGATAATCTTTACAAGTTAACACAACATTTATACATTTTGAAGCCTAAATAAAGTCGTCAGATATAAAAAGCTAACAGTAGGATATAAATGGACTACAGCACACCATGGCCGCAGATCAACGTCACCACCACCAAGCTTCCTCAAACTTTATTTAGAAAACAACTTTATTTAAAAATATGTTCGCTGATTATGATCTGCGCTGTGTATGAATACTTATCCACTTTTTCATGAGAAATGCTGTCCAAATGTCCTGTTTGTCATGTTGGCGTCTAAAGTCCCCGCCAAAGGAAGTAGTCCCTTTTAGCAGTTTGTTAGCAACCGCCGTTTTTAAGACACAATAAAGGTTTAAAAAATCAAAAGCGGGTTATAACTGGTGTGTTTTAATGACATAGATCAAAACATGAAAATATTTAGAGGCTTTGTATACCACAGACCTTATTTCAGGCGATTTACCAAAAAACCCGTTAAAAAAAACCATTGACTTCGGGTGATGGAACAGGAAGTCCTAAAATGCTAACTCGCTTCTGGGTTTTGCCTATAAAAACGTCATCACTGAGGTACTCTAAAACCGACATGGGAAAATTACATCGGTTAGAGGTTCTGAATTTCGGTTTCGATTACTTTTCGATTAATCGTCCAGCCCTAGTTTTAGACCAGTGCTTCCCAAATTTTTTATCTTATGTACTCCCACAGCCCTATAAGTAAGGCACAAGAATCACATAAGCATAATGAATGAATTAATATAAAGGTGTTTAAATATAAAATGTTGAAAAATTAAGTCGTAATTTCTGTTTAGCAAAATCAAAATCTTACCAAGTACCCCGTGGGATACTCATACCACTGGTTGGGAACGACCATGTTAGACTAATGTTTACTGATTATATTCACATGAGGATGCTTCATTCTGACTTAAGTGATTCACACAGTTTCAGGCGTTTAGATTGAACTAAGACAGAAAGCCTGTTTTACAAGTCTGTGAATAGATTTAGGTGTTCAGAAACAGCTGACCTGACAGGAAAAGATGAAATATTGTGCTCTCAGCTTTGTTTGAGCCAGATACTCCTGGGAGGAGAGATCTCCATCCAACTTGCTTCCAATTACATCTTCATGCTCGTGGCAGTGAAAGAACGAAAGCTCTTAAGTAAACAGTGTGGAAAAAAGGAAGATTAGACTAATTCTTACTTGATATACCAGATATGTTTGAAATGGGCACGAGGTAAGGGGCAAAAGGCAAGTGCTTGACATCCTGGGCAAATGTCACTGTGTTTTTAACCCGGAGTGGAAAGAGAGAGAGAGACCAGCGAGAGACCATCGCCACAGATGGTATCCAGCGGCCTGCAAAATGTCAATGGGTTTTAACCTCGTTTGACAAAAGCAGAGCATATCCTCCCAGAGTATGATCCTTCAGTAAATGTCAGGGAGGCATTTCAGCATCTCTCTTTGTCCCTAGAGACACAGCATACAATACACAGCAACAACACGGGCACGAGCAGCTACCAGCGCCAGCCACTGTAAACAGATTTAGTTGTGTAGTCATAGCCATCGAATTTAAAGGGTAAGGAAGCCCGTAAAATGCATATATAAGGTTTAGCTGCGGGCTTAAAGTCAGAGACGGGGGCATTTTTGCGTAATCTTATTGCATGTGGCATAAATGAGTGTTTGATGGACTGTGATAATGGGGTCTATAAATAACTGCTCCCATCTGTTCATCTATCAGTCTGCCTCATGGCAACACATATTAGACAGCCCTTTGCTCCAAGAATCGAAATGTTGTGCTCCTTAACTTGAGGGAAAAAAATTATATTTATTTCCTTCAGTTCACGATTGTCAGAAGCCCACGCTATCTCTGTCGGATTGCTAAAATACCCGAGAAAATGCAGAAAGACGGGAGGCAATTGGTCAACGGATGTCATGACCTGTGGTAATGGATCAGCATGTCAGACATATCAGACTACCTCTCGCTATCAGCAGATGTAAATGCCTCGGCTGCAAATGTCTTTCTCCTTGTGTAAGGACATCAGTCTGTCTGAGACTGCTGCAGTGGGGCTCTCATATACTTTTAGCATCTTTGGAAAAAAAAAAACTGAGCTGAGGATCTTTTACATTCTCTGTCTAGCCCTTTGTTGGTTATGTTGAAGCCTTGTTGTTTGGGGTGTAATAGCTGAATCTAGGAGGGTATCAGTTAACACACACACACACACAGGGCCAGGGATGTTGCGGCCACTGCTGAGATGGCATTGTATTTCAGAGAACGCTGTAAACAGCACTTTTCAGAACAGCCAAGAACAGCACTCATAAGGGCAACACTGACCTCAGACAATATGGCAAAGCCAGAAGGAAAAACTACTTTACTTATATTTTTTATATATTATATGTTTATGCATTTGGCAGACACAAAGTGACTTGCATTCATTGCAATGAAGGTATGCATTTCATCAGTTCATGCATTCCCTGGGAATCAAACCCATGACCTTGGTGTTGCTAGCATCATGGTGTACTGTTTACTTACACTAGATAGGGAGGAATACACAGCAAATATGCAGTGAAGGAGTAACCTCACAAACCTCTAGTAGCTCAAACAGTCTTGCATGGTGCTATAGCAATGCCAAGGTCATGGCCCAACTGATGCATACCTTCGTGTATACTTTGAATGCAATGTCAGGTGCTTTTGATAACACTGCATAAATGTGTAATGTAGCTAGTAGTCTACAAAGTTCAAAAGTACTTTATCTACGGTATCTATCTAACCTCTGCTAGGCTTTATTCATTTTTGTAACAGAAAGAAAAAAAATGAAAAAAGTGCACAATCCAAAGGAGAGAAAAAAATATAGCTTTTTCAGTTATTACCTGACATTTATCATCAATATTCACCAATAAAATACATGGCTTGCACCAGTATCAAAATTATTTTACTGCTTAAATCTGTAATTTCTATGCTGCTAAAAACACCCAATGCAACTGCAAAATATGGCTATGGCAAAAAAACAATCATTTTTAAAAATCTGAGAGGTAAAGAGATTAAAGAAAATGTAAATGTAACCTGGATGAGTAAAGTGGAAGAGCGATGATTCATGGTTGTGCTGTCAGCACCAGCTCACGCAAGAAAGCCTCCATCATTAAGATCTGCAAAAGCTTTTGAGCAAAATGTGCCCAAACAGGTCACAAAATTCAGAAAATCTGCAGAAAAAAAGAGAGAAAGAAAACAAGTAAACTGCAATTTATTTGAAACTAGTTTTTCCCAAATAGTTATACGAGCATTGAGCGGCAGCAAACTAAACTGGAAAAATAATGATTGTCTTCAAACAGGTTTTCTGCAATCTCCTACCATCTGTCATTGGTCAGTCAAACAGACAGCCTCGTCCCCAAAACCCACATCAGTGGTTGAGCCTGTTCTGATTAATGAGCCTGTTTACACTTATAACCTTGTTTAAGTCCTATAACCTACAAATGGCTTACTTACAATTGTCTCTGCATATTATATTATATTATATTATCAAATTGTGGAACTCGTGTATTAAATCAATTCAGTGCACACAGACTGAAGTACTTTAAGTCTTTGGTTCTTTTAATTGTGATGATTTTGGCTTACATTTAACAAAAACCCACCAATTCACTATCTCAATAAATTAGAATACTTCATAAGATCAATTAAAAAAAAAATAATATTTTAAACAAAAATGTCAGGCTTCTGAAAAGTATGTTCATTTCTATGCACTCAATACTTGGTTGGGCCTCCTTTTGCATGAATTACTGCATCAATGCGGCGTGGCATGGAGGCAATCAGCCTGTGGCACTGCTCAGGTGTAATGGAAGCCCATGTTGCTTTGATAGCAGCCTTCAGGTCATCTGCATTGTTGGGTCTGGTGTCTCTCATCTTCCTCTTGACAATACCCCATAGATTCTCTATAGGGTTCAGGTCAGGCGAGTTTGCTGGCCAGTCAAGCACAGTAACACCATGGTCATTGAACCAGCTTTTGGTACCTTTGGCAGTGTGGGCAAGTGCCAAGTCCTGCTGGAAAATGAAATCAGCATCTCCATAAAGCTTGTCAGCAGAAGGAAGCATGAAGTGCTCTAAAATTTCCTGGTAGATGGCTGCATTGACTGTGGACTTCAGAAAACACAGTGGACCAACACCAGCAGATGACATGGCAGCCCAAATCATCACTGACTGTGGAAACTTCACACTGGACTTCAAGCAACATGGTTTCTGTGCCTCTCCACTCTTCCTCCAGACTCTGGGACCCTGATTTCCAAATGATATGCAAAATTTACTTTCATCTGAAAAGAGGACTTTGGACCACTGAGCAACAGTCCAGTTCTTTTTCTCCTTAGCCCAGGTAAGACGCTTCTGACGTTGTCTTTGGTTCAGAAGTGGCTTGGTAGGTGGAATGTGACAGTTGTAGCCCATTTCCTGAAGACGTCTGTGTGCGGTGGCTCTTGATGCACTGACTCCAGCTTCAGTCCACTCCTTTTGAAGCTCTCCTAAGTTCTCAAATCGGCTTCGCCTGACAATCTTCTCAAGCCTGCAGTCATTCCTTTCACTTGTACACCTTTTCCTACCACACTTTTTCCTTCCAGTCAACTTTCCATGAATATGCTTTGGCACAGCACTCTGCGAACAGCCAGCTCTTTCAGCAATGACCCTCTGTGGCTTACCCTCATTGTAGAGGGTCTTGATGATCGTCTTCTGGACAAGTTGTCATGTCGGTATCAACAGTTGCACGAACAGTGTTTTTAACCACACAGTATCTTTATTTGTGTTACAAATATTCAAATTATCACAGAAGTACTGAGATAAAAGTATATAGTTTAGATATAAATACTAATGTCTATGTTATCGATCAAAATAGAGCAAATCAGCTTTTGAAAAACTTGGCGCTGAAAATGACGCATTAATCGATTATATTGTTTCACCACTAGGTGGCGACAAGTTACTGTATATTTGACGTTGAATCTTCATTCAACAGATTCTTTCAAATACATTGATTCATCCAGTAATGAAACAAGAGTATTAATGAGCGAGTCATTGAATCATACATCCAAACAGATTTTTTAAAAATAATTAATTCAAATAAATTTAAAATTTTAAAATAGACTGCAGCATTTAATATTTTGTTAGAATCTCTAGTAAATTACACGTTACTTCGTTTAGTTGTCATTCAGAATCGTGATCTCAGTTTGAAACAAAAAAGTTTCTCAATTTATCCAGAATTGTGCAGTTTCTTTAACACTTTTTTTTATCTTCATATAAAATACAAGAAAGATTTGTTTACATTTTATTTATTTGTTTTAAAATTATTTGTTGTTTGCCTTAATTGCTGGTCTTTTTTTAAAAAAAAAAAAGGTTATTGAAATTTTTTCAGTAATTATCAATATCGAACAATAAGAAACATTATATCGTGATACATTTTTTAGCTATATCGCCCAGCCCTACTTTCTGCAGTCTTTCTTCAAATCTCCCTTTTGCTCATTCTCTCTCCTCCACCATCATACGCCCCCTGATGCTGATTGGTTACACGTTTGTTGTTGTGTTGGTCTGACTTTCAAACCTGTTGGTCCAACTTTCAAACAGCGTTTTTCATGTATCGCTCACCCCCACCTGACAGGGAGACATAATGATTGACAGGTGAACCTAATCAGTAACCAAGGAAACAAATTAGGGAGTAATCAGGACTAAACAGATGCACCAGAAACAAACACGCAGGAACAACTAAACTAGATATAATCCTTAACTATTTATGCTTTCTGCTTTCATTTCATATTTACAATTTGAGCCCACATAACCCATAAAGTCAGAAGTTGTGCACAAAAACAAAAACAAACAAAAAAAAACAAATATATGCGGAAAAACTATTATTTTCCACCTCCATTATGACCCTCTGTCTGAAATGATCCGTTTTTAATGGGTGGCTGCAGTGCTTGAATTGGAAAAAAAGGGGTCCAGCTCTTCTTTTTTTTCCCCCTATCTTCATGTACTTCATGGTGGCAGCAAGAGTACTGGCAACATGTGAGAAGTTCTGGTGTTATACAGAATTCTGTGACCTACTGAATTAAATGATATGTATGTAACATAGTACTAGGATTAGCTATACAGCGCCTACTATAGTCACATAATTCGGTACAACATCGATACACAAGAAAAAAGTGAGTGTATGCTACAGATTAAGGGTGTACACTAGGCGTTCTGAAGCGTGCCCGAGCGCGTTTGACCCCCAAAGCCTAGTTTGTTTGACTAGTGTGATCGTAAGAATCATGCTTGGGCTCGGTTCAAGGCAACCGTACCTAATGTGAGAACACCCTACAATTTAGAAGTCCTGCGGTGCACACCGGCCCACTTTAAGATCTGGGCTTCTCCATTAAGGCCTGTCAGGAAATGGCCACTGTTATGATTGGCTAACGTCATTGCACAGGAAACAGTATCAACGCCCAATCGCTATTGCGTGTAAGTACTTATTTTGAATAAGTAATTTCATGACTGCTAAAAAAGTATGTTCTATTTAGTATGAATGTGTGTAGTATGAATGTAATCCGGATGTACTACATTCACCATGCTGTCATTATTATGTGACCTACCAGCAACCTACCATGTCGCTTCACTGCCATTCATAAATCATCTCCCATGGCTTCATGAGATAGTAAAGTGTCCATCATATGCACAATTCAGAATCTCGCCGGAAGTAGTAGGTCATCCGGGTACATTTTACCTACTCTTTTATGAGTTCTCTGAATTCGGACATACTTCTTTTGTTTTGTTACATACTGTTTTTGCCTACTATATAGTAGGAAATCATGCAACTTCAGGTGCAGACATTGTTTTGAAAACATTATTCATATAAAATGTCATTTATAGACAAAGCATAATGAAATTATAGCAGCACAATAAAAACCATCCAAAACCACTAAGGAGCTGAGTGCAAGAAAAAACTTCTGTGACACGCCAATCTTAATGCTTGCAATGTATCTAGTTTTATTTTGTACGGCTTTGCACTGTCAACAAAATATGTGCTCCCACACTCAACCCCATTCCTCCATACTAACACAAACACACATCTGGTGTCTTAACTCCACTCTCTTCACATCCTGATCGCAATCAATGATAGAAGTGGTCTAAATATTTAGAAATGTACATATATCATCTGTGGAAGTCTCAGGACCAAAAAATGTCGGTCCAATCATTGCATTCAGTCCTACCTGCCTGTCAGCTTATGTATTTCCACACTTCCACACACGCTGCTCACGCAGACATCACACGTCAACCACGTGTTCAATGAGGTTATGCAGAGTTGTAGACAGACAGTCACTGAGCGCCGCAAACTACTCTATCAGCAGCCACCTTTTACAGTTCCTTCTGAACCCAAGGAGCTTATATTGCATTCACACCATGTCGTAAAATTAATTTAGAAACGGCAACCCGGAGCATGTCACGTTTCTACGATTTATGTGTTTCTATGTCAACACTATCAACGCCGAAATGAATCTGCAGCAGCCAGGTGGTACAAGTAAGATCTCTGTAAGTTGTTTATGTTCATTATTATTGTAATGTCCTATGTGCTTTGAGACATTAGGTAATTTAACACCGTCTCTTATGACGCTTTGCTGAATCTGCTTTGGCTGTGCATGACTAGCGCGTTCATGTGTTTTGGAGGAGGCGTGGCTTTGAAGAGAGCACTGAAGGGAGGGTGGGATCTAATGCTTTCAAAGCTAACTTGCTATTGCTAGCTGCTCTGAAATTGCCTTCCCTACCTTTAATTAATGACACTCCCCTTCTAGCATTGGTCACATGACTTTCACAATACATGGCTCCTACAGAAATCATTTAGTTACGGTTTGTGATGCAGCTGCTGTCAGATCCAATACAGTTGGCTGCTTCATCTTTCAACAAAAGTTTCTTTGCGAACTCTCCATGTGCCTCGTTTACAAAACAAAATGCTCCAAACAAACATATAATCCTCAGACGCAATCCGGGACACCATTAAAATAAACGATCCATTTGTTTCCGATGCTGGGATTCTGCTGAAGTGTGTACAGAGACGCAAATGAGCTGTTTAGCATCAAAGCATACGTTCTTTCACTCTTCCATTTGTCCAAATGTCGGCAAATTCAAGTGTTTGGAGTATGTCAGAAACTGAATGTGCATCTAATTACTGTATATAGTATCGACAGCTTCAGTGATTATAATGGGTTCTATTTGCTTTTGAAGTGACACAACGCTCACTTCCGGTGTAGGCAAATGTCAGCCGTTAAGTGACTGACTGCCAGTGGGCGGGGCCTATGGTGAAATACTGTACAATCATTTGTTGATGTCTTGCTTTGGAGACAGTCATATGCAAATGTATTTGTCCATGTGACGTGACAGATCCCGCAATATCAAAACAAGCTGCTTTTGGAGCTTGATTAAATAAATGCTTTGTTTATAATGAGAAGGTATTTTAAGCTATGAAACTTGCAGTATGTTTCAATGGTTCAAATAGCTCTTATATGTCAAAAGATCAAGGCATCAATTTAATTTTTCATGTCATCATGACCCCTATAATGCTCTTTGCTCTTCATTACATTGATGCTAAAACTCTTTGTCTAGAATTAAAAAAGAGAGCAAGAAATGTAAAAAACCCAGCAAGTTTATTCTAACCAAATTCACTTGCACATCACATCAAAATGCACATCACGTTATAATTATGAGCTTCATACTCGTACTTCCTTGGAGACAGTGAGCTAAGGTGTAGTCCAGAACTGCAGTGGACCTAAGAACAAACACAAGCTCAAACTAGTTCATCAGGGAACACTTATGAGACCATATTTACTGTGTGCAGAACTCTAAGCTACTTACTACTTTTGTTTGCACAGAAAAAAACATGAAAGGAGATAATGGAAATACCTCAAAGGCATGAAAGGGGCATGGCCATTGTCTTTGATTTGGGTGTTAGGGATGGAAAATTAATTGTTACACTTCACCAGAGCAATAACTGAACTCTCAAAGATAAAAGCTGAAGGTTTGTGAGGTTATTAATGTAAATATTAAAACCTCAGTTCTGAGACCCTGATAGAAAGTGCAGTGATACTCTTTCTGATGCAGAACGAATCCAGTTTGAGAAACATAGTTGTAAAATGTACATGTAATTGTACATCCTCTAACTCAGGCACTCATTAAAAACACAGCAAACAAATGTAAAAATACGCATTTCATCAAGGACAACTTTGTCACAGATGTATTATTCATCATTCACCAAGACAGAGAGGGTAAGAAATGCTTAAAAATGTTAATAAAGAACATAGCAGCATAATGTCAAGCACAAAAATAATCTGCATATCTTTTGAAAAGTCACACACAACACAATGTTGTTTTGAACAGTAATGAGAGCCAACTCTCAATCTGCTTTCAGGCTGATTTAGATGAACTAGTCATTAAAAAAAATGTCAATTAAATCGGTGATATTATTTGGAATAGGCTTGTTCTAAAATGTCAGTCAGTTTGGCAAACATAGCTCTGTTTCTTATTATCTCTTTTTTAGAGAAAAAAATACAAAGAACTATCATTAAATGATTTAGACAAAGAAACACAGCAAGTGAACAATTGCACTGAAGAAAATAAAAACTTTTTCAGAGGGTACATAAATTGTAAATGGTTCAAAAATGAGTTTTCAAATACATTAAGCTGTTGGTATATAATCCAGTTAATGAAATTGTGTTGTGAATCTGTCTAAAACTTCCATCTCATGAAATCTTTCCAGAGGCTTATTTCGGAGATGACCCCGTAACCACGTGGGACTGATGAAAACATTTATTGCTTTCTGAATCTGAGCTCTGCCTCGCAAGTCTCACAAAGCTTATCATATAGTACACAAATCCACAGAGAGATAATTAAAATATCTTCACAAGGAGGCGGCAGCCCTCACCTGACCCTGTCAAGAGCTGCATATCAATGCTTTTGACGTCTCCTCTCCCCCGTGCACAGCTGCCGTTCAACTTGGGGGATCTGCACAGTAGTAATGAGGTGGTCCACCGAAAAAAAGATCTTAAGAATCATTTACTTACATTTAAGGCAGAGAGGTTAAGAGTCAACAGTGTGATTCAAGCTTGGAACAAACTTTTAAAAATTCATAGAGATAAATGATATTACATGCTGTGAAAAAATCAAGTGCAGAGACTTCTAAACAAGGATCCAGACTGATTTAAATTGCTATGGCACTATTGATGGAGACTTGATCAAAAGATATTCATTGGCATTAGGAGTCCTTCAGTACTGAGTACTGTATTGTATGTTTATGCCTTCACAAAGGTCCTATCGCCCAATGCACTGGGCTCAGGGGGAAGGGGACTCACCGGCAAATCATTTGGCCCTGGGCCCTTAGAAGTTTAGTGGTACTAACACTCGACCATGCCTGCCTGTTTTTGTTTTATTTTGGCCGATCTCTGTTTTGGACTTGCACACAAACTGCATTGCAATAATTTTTTCAAAAAAATCATTTGTGTAAAAAAATGTCTGTAAACAGGACATTAACACAAGCCAGAGATGGGACATGCTGAAGAAGGACGCAAAGAGGAGAGCAGAGGACAGACACGCCAACAGAGAAAATACTGTACTAGGCACAGAAAGCTCATTGTTCGCGATGCTCAAAATACTGGAAATATAAATATTAAATTGGGGGTTGGATTTTATATGAATGTATCTGTGAAAGGAACTGATTGTCTTCAAAAAGTTTTGATGGTTTTTTCATTTCCTCTCTCCTTTAAATCTTGAAATTATGCAATGTAATCTAAATCAACCACTGCTCATGTAGCATTACTGTTTGGATCATGATTAAAATGAAGTGGTTTATACAGTCATGTGAAAAATATCAGCACGGCTGTGATTCAGGCTGAGCGCCGTAGGTAATCACAGAATCACTGCCGTGCTGATATAGAGCCATATTGCACAGCTACGAGTGTGATATTGCATTTATAGAACAGTTTTACGGCACAAGTGTGTAACTAAATAAGAAACAACAATGGATTGTCTTTAAAACCCCTTTTTTTTGTGAGGAACTAGCCTACTTCCTGCTGCCACAAATTCAGATCTCAAGTTGACAGTTTAACAGCTGAGCCCAAGCCTCCGTTACAAATTTTAAAATGTCACTTTAGAACTAGTAACAAAGGAACATTGAGTCGCTTCATTGAAGCTCAATGTGATATGTAGAGTATTATGAGAGAGAGATCAACTAAACGAGTGCATTACCTGCATACAGCTGGTATTCTTAAGGTCAATCTTATATTCATAATCACAAAGTCAGTTTGAATGTCTGCTGAGGAAAGCGATATATTTGTCTTTGTCCTTTTAACATTTAAGAGGATTTCCCATGACAGCGCTAGAAAAATGCATTTGTCAGTTGCGTCTCGTAAGATGTTTAAAGTAAAAACAATGTCCTTGTTTCATTGTTTGTCCATTTCAATATAAAAGTTTTTGCGACTGACTCACTCACTCATAAAGACAGTCTTTGCCGCCATTTAATGGTGTATTAATGTAAGTTTCACTTTCTCTATACCAAAAAATATGGCATGTTATTTATACAAAATATTATTTATTGAACAATAATATTTAAATTAACAACAATAGCCATTATAACAGTATAACAGGCAAAACAGGAAATAAACACAAGCAAACAGTTCAGTCAAACTTACAAAAGCAGTGCTCTAGTTAGTACAGGATTTAATTTCAATGTAAATATAAAGTTATGAAACTTATAGCCCTTAAGCCAAATCTATTAGCTTTGGAACAAGTAATAGATTAATCAGACCAAAGACTGCCCGTTTGATATACCCAAAACAAATTACACCTCATGTTTAAACACTATCTACATAAGAGCCAGCAGCAAATTCCTGAAGGGCTGGCTGAGATGAAGCTGTTCTCTGTGGGTACATGAACGCTGAATGGTCGCTTACAGCTCACATCTCTGAAAGCGTCTAAACAAATTTTTAAATAGGCGCTATATGTTTACATATAAATCGCATATCTGAGGTCTAAACAACTACATTCTCGCCTAAAAACTCTTAAAACTACATTCTGTTACAAAATAACAGTAGTATCTATAAAACTATGGTGGGTTTGCTCGTCCGCCATGACACTCGTTGTGAGAATGCCGAAAGCGGAGTGATTCAAACGGTGAAGCGGTTCCCGTGGCAATACTGGTAGAATATCGAATGGCTGGAAAGACCTCTCAGCCAACATATTTTATATATATATAGGGATTTTTTTTTCTAGTTATCAACACAAATGCTGTAGATTGAGTTTAACTTGTATTGAACCGAGAATATTCCTTTAAGGCACCAAACCTGGACAGAAAGATCAAAAGAACACAAATAGAAACATTTACAGGGGATTGTGTTCGTTTCTGAAGGCACTCAACTTCCCATCAAGAAAATGTGCTTTTCTAAAGTGACAAAATGACCCAATGAAGAATCCATAATTGTAGACTGCTGCCATAATAATGTCCTATAAGCAGTTTCAGGTATAGCTTGCAAGCTGTGGTGAGAAAGTCACTAAGCAAAAGCCTTCGAGCCCTGCTTGATTAGGCATCGTTCCACTCCGTAATGCCTTTTAATGGAGTTTTTACATGCCTGTTCTGCATGCATATCAGAGGCGGCTATAAGACGGGAGTTACTTTAATGGCTCATCAGACCCTCTCTGAGCCCCACTTGACCCGGAGGAGCTACTGTGTATTAAAAGTAATTTGGTTTAATGATGCAAGAGGAGTTGTCTTATTGGATTTCTTTCATCTGTCAAACCTGTGGTTTTGATGATATTGCATCTCTTTTACCACTGTATGGCTCTTGAACTTCAAAAGCCTTTCAAAGTCACCTGGTGTTAGGGAGTGCTTTTGTGATGAACAGATATGCACCAGTGTTACTGACAAAAATGTTATAATCTTCAAGGGCAGGGCATAATTTCAATTAAAAACAAAAAAAAAGAGAAACACATGGAAAGTGCAGTGAATGAAATAGATGATACCTATCACTAAAGCAGATCATCAGTATGATAACTGATATATATCAGCAGGTTTTGCCTTTGTTAATTAAGACTTGCAGCAGGTATAAAAGAACATCTAATTCATTCATTGGAGCATTTGGAAGCAGTGTCAGTGGTGTATCACCTAATCTTATGCGCCCCCTGTGAACCAGGGTTAGGCAAAATTAAGAATGGAAGAATTAGCTCGCTTTCAACTCATGAGTGTGAATTTGAATTATATTTGTTTGCCTCACAGGAAACTGAATTGGAATCTAGCTCAATCTATCTGTCCTATCCATCAATATATATATATAAGATTAAGATATTTTTGATGAAATCCGATGGCTCAGTGAGGCCTCTATTTCCAGTTCACATTAACTGTTTTAAATATGTTTTAAGTACCTTTCTGGGCACTGAAATTGTAAATTATCTTGCTGGCAATAGAGGCCTCACTGAGCCATCGAATTTCATCAAAAATACCTTAATTTGTGTTCTGAAGATGAATGAAGGTCTTACGGGTGTAGAACGACATGAGGGTGAGTAATAAATGACATCGCCTAATTTTCATTTTTGGGTGAACTAACCCTTTCAGATTTCAAAGTTCGTTTATAACATTTCAAAACTTATAAAAATGGAACTAAATTGGAATTTAAAAGGTATTTTCAATGCAATTTTGAATGGTACACAACCCTGCTGAGAACCATGAGATATGCCCGCAAGCGGTGGCATCATGCACAATTTTGAACTGGAGATGAAAAAGTATTGCTAATGGAGACAGACTGTGATGACATTTTTGGCAATTAAATCCCCTATTAAATACTTTTCTCTTTATTTAACCTTTTCTGTGGTGTAATATCTTCCGTTCATCTTTTTAGATTACTGTCAAGAAGTAAGTATAAATCTGGTGGGATTTAGCAGGTTAACCGATCAGTACTAATCAGAACACTGTGATGTACACAGGGAAGAAGCAGGGCCCAGTTGTTCAAAAGTAATCTGACCGAATCTCGGTTATCGGATTAGATTAAATCTTGAAAATGGATTGTTCAAAAGGGGGGGGGGGAGTATTCTGACATCGGATTAGATCAGAGAATCCAATCTTGGTTTTGATTTGGATCAAATTGACAGTTTGTGTTGTTCTAAGCTTTTCAGTAAGATTGGGATACCTTTGATCCAAAAAAATCAGGATTATCCTGATCCCAGCAGAAGGGTGAATTTCAGGAACAAAAATCTAACAAAACTTTAAAACTGGTCAAAAATACAACATTTGTATCATGTATTACTGTATATAAACACACATTTATATTTTTATTTTGCTCTTGATTAGCTTAACCATTAAAGTAATAAAGTAGAAGTAGACATTAGGCAACCTATTAGGCCTTTCAGCACCATAAAATAATCCTACAAACAGCTGTCACTATCAAACAAAAAAAAAAAAATTAATTTCAATTTTTTTTTTTTCACTGTATATAAACTACTTTGGCACAATCATCAGAGATGAACAAATTAAAAGTAGTTTCTAACAATTGCATCCCTTATTGCATGTATATTTGTTTGTTTTTATTGTGGGTCACATGAGGATGAGGGGCTACGGAAACCCTAACTGGACATGGTGATGGGAGGAAAAATAAGAGATGGGAGGAAAAATGAATTTTAATGATTTTGCGTTCTCGCGCAAATGTTTTGCATTACCCCAAGAAACTTTGCATTCAACTTGAGTTGAATGCAATGTTTCTTGGGGGAACGCAAAACTTTTGCGAGAGAACAAAATACACTAAATAAATTATATATGAATATATATAATTTTTCTCCCGTTTCATATTTTTCCATCACCATGCCTTTATTGCCTCCGTCTGATTGTTTAAAGGAAATTAAAAAGGGAAGGGGGTGTTTGTTTGTTTATGTTGTTTCTTCCTCTTTATATAAAACACTTAAAGTGACCCACACTGACTCTTCTACCTGTTGTTCTTTACTAGTAGCCTACATTGTGAAATGTAACCCCATTTGGAGCAATGATAATCCAGATCTGGTAATCTGGAAATGTGTGTATCTGGATCAGGGTGATCCAGTCCTGTTTTGCTTTAAACCAGTACAAAAGTAAAATGGATTACCTGATCCTGGATAGCAAAACATGGGATTTCCAAATCTAGATTATTTTGATACAGATTAAACTTTTTGAACAAGATTCTAAAATGAAATTCCTTTCTATAATGTTTCTTTTGCACCACAAGAAAGCTGTTTACCTGACAAAAAGCACTCCTACAGCATCTTTACAATGTGTAGATAATCATTATTTCAGTATGAGATACATTGTTTGAGAATCTATGTAAATACATTTAATCCGCCTCTGTGTGACATGAAAAAATCTGTGTAAACACACAGTATATTGGCTGCTAAAATGCAGCTTCTATGCAGAGTACCGTAGAAATCGCTCTAGACAGGCCAATTTAACCGTAACATAATTGGCTCATAACGCCGTGAGGGGGTGCTCCATACGTTTGGCAGCAGTGAAACAACCACTAAAACAGGACAAAGATGATCATGAGAGGGTGCACCCTGTTGCCCCAGTGTAGATGATGACAAATTGCAACAAACAAGCCATTAGTCTTTTGAAGTTCAGAACAGACCCCATTGTATGAGGAGATAAAGTCTTAACTACAGACTTTAAAGAGCCAAACGGGTATATGAAAACAACATCACGATCGAGCATTACCACGCTGTCTGAGTGAGATGGAAGATACCATATCAGTTCATCAGACCCATTAAATAGTGCAGAGAAATAAGCCAAATCTGATCTTTATCTTAAGCGGATCTTAAGTGTGACGATAATATGGAAATTTTCCTTGGTAAAGACAAAAGGAGAGAGTAAGAATGTCACCTTCATGGTAACATGTGCTCAAATATTGCCTTTAGAAGAGAAGCACAGTCTTGCTCCTCTGATCCACAGGAAACTTAAGAGACATTAGGACGAGAGGAGGTGTTCAGACCTCCCGACATTGTAGTCAGTGCTGATTTAGAAGATCTATTAGGACCTGACAGGCATGTAACTGCAAGTGCAGTCATTAATTTTCATTTAGACCCCTGAATATACCCTCTATGTTCATTTAATGATGAGAAACGATCCACTTTTTCAAGGATTCTGGTTAATTTGGTTGATTTAATATTGATATATTGTCACCATGGGCCACCCCCATGCCTTTGTGGGCAGATAGACTATTTCCATTACGCTAGTTCTTTACCAGATACACACAAAAGACTGCTTGAAAATAGAGACTGAATTAATTCAATCACGCAATTTTAAACAGGCTGTAATTAGTTGAATGAAGACATTTATGTCATAATCTCTCCCTCCGCCTTTATGTTCTGCCATTTTGGAGCATTTGCTTGCGGTTGTCCTCCAGTGAGACTTTATCTAATTCCCTGTGTTTGCGTACCAAAACACAAATCTTTGACCATATTTTATTGATTTGCTTTGAAGGCCATACATTGTGGCAAAAATAGCCAATGGGCACATAAACATAGACTAATGAAGTTATGCTAATTCTAGTGAGAATAATTACAGATTCTGTCATCTCTTGCCAAAGGCGCTGTTCAATGCAACCCAGCTAGCCTCCCCGTGGAGCCCCCCCACATACGTGTGCAACAGTTATTTTAGCACACAGTCAAGTAAAAACAGAGATGCAGATTGCATTCATGTGAGATTAAATGCAATACAGAACAGCAGTGTTCAAATACTTGCATATGAAAATATACCCTTCCACAGTGCATAACATGAGGATAGTAGGGCTGGGACAATACATCGATGCATTGCGAATCGAGAAATGATTCTGGATCGATTCTGATATTTTCTGTATGTATCGCGATTCGATTCTCGAATCGATTCTGAGCTTAGTTTTTAAGAGCAGATGGCACTGCATGCTTTAGAAACAGCCGTACTCTACTTCCATTCCAATTCCTTACACACACACCACTTGAACTTTCTTTAAAATAATCATTCATAAAGTTTGAAAATGTTGAAGCGAAATTGCAGGGGTGTTTGCAGTGGGCTGTTTACATTAATCTCACGTCATAAAAGCATTCTGAGGTGAAAGTACATTCTCAGACTCAGCCGAACGCACAAGCACTCTTCTTTGTGAGCATTTGAGCATGCGGTTAAAAAATTAGCCTAGAGCACCATCTGCTGTTAAAAACTAAGCTCAGAATCGATTTGCGATGCATTTGGAAAATATCGGAAACTATCCACGAATCGTGATGCATCGATAATATTGTCCTGGCCCTAGAGGATGTTTTTGGCCTTGATTTCTAGTAATTATAACAGTTGTACTTCAGCCTATAAAATTTCAGAATTCTGCAGACCCCCATCATTCACAAATTTCAACAGATGCCTGCCCCTTGCCCATTTGTTTCTTAAATAATTAAAATATATGACTTCCAATATGACTGTAATATTGGATATTTTTTCTACAATCACATACAGAAAATGAACATTAAAAATACACAGCATTAAATTTTGTGTTCTTTTAAAGGGGTCATGAATTGAGAAATCAAATTTTCCTTGATCTTTTAACATATAAGAGGTCATTGTTACACAGCTTTTATTAAAACCAAGCTCAGAAAATGACTCGTTTTGGATTTTTCACTTTATTACGTCATAGTGCAAATAAAGCCGAAAGCTAAGAGGTCATGCCATGACAGTGTTGGCCACATGACTTAATATAATACAAATTTGCAGGTCAGAGTTCACAAAACTTGAACTTTGGAGCACAGCAAAATGCAAAACTTTTTTGCATTAGCGTTTCCAGTCTCCCCAGTGGCATATATGAATGGAAGTCAATGGGAATGCAAATTCCCACATTAAAAAGCTGTCTGGTAGAGTTCTTCATGTAACATTTAAGCCTATGCGTTTCTGATCTTTAATTTGTTTTATTTATTTATTTATTTTTTGGCAATATCATTGTTGTTGCTTTGCTCATATTCATTGCATTGTATGTAGCACTTAAAATTAAATATATTTTTTTATTATTATTTATAAAATATAAAATATAATTTTCACTATTTTTTGTATTCATGTCCATGACTTTTCTAGTTCTAAAAATCAAAAATTTAAAATTAAATTCATAAAAGTTTTACAAAATAGTAAAAGAAAGAACTTTATAGATTTTTTTAAATGACACTCACATGAAAAAGAATTCAGTCATTCCAGCAGTCTAATAAAAGCTGATTTATTTACATGAAATGGGTTGCCTTGCGAGATCACATGATCAGTTGAACTTGCCTTATCTAGGTAACCACAACATTTTCACTGGTCAAAAAGATTAATTATGGCTGACTGAGATTCTGGTACCACAAATAATTTATTATAAAATATAATATATTATAACAAATTATAATTATAACAAAATATTTTATTGTATACTGTTTCTTTTTAATTAGTCCCTGCACTTCTTTCACCAGTACTCTGTAGTCCAGCTGCTTGTCTCAGGATAAGAGAGACATTTTTGACATCTCTGCAGCACAGTGGTCACAGTAAAGAGCAGCAGTGGGTGACGAGCAGTGTTCAGCAGATGAACTAGAAGTCAAGCAAGTCACTACAGTAGGAATCACAGAAATAAACATCATTCTCCCAGCCGCACTATACATCACCCTATTCCCTACACATTTAAATTAATTCTCAACCCACTACCACTCAAAGCATAGATCTACATCAGTGATGAATAAATTCATCACTGTGGAGGTACCGTGAAATTAAGCAGCTCTCATTTCATAAACGCAGCTGATTCACACAGATGTAGGTCAAAAAATACTGACTGTATAATAAATTGTGCTCTTAAATGTCAACTCCCCTTTGTTTATAGTGCATTAAGATGAACATTTTTCTCATCAAATTGCCCACCGAGGGACCCACATCCCCTTTTCCCTAGCTGAAGAGCGCTAGCATGTATGCTAGCAGCTGTCCTCTAAACAGCAGGGGCTGGAATAGCACATCACAAGGCTAGAGTCATTAACTGAAGCACAGCGGTTAGCTAGGTCAGAGAGATGTGAAGGGCAAGGCCCTCATCCTAGAGAAGCCCAGAAATGTGATGACGCCACACTTTCATGCAGTCAGTGGGTATAGGCACCCTATCAATAGCAGATGAGGCTAATACATCCACTGTAATATTTTAAAAGGCTTGATAAGTCCCACACTTAATGCAACGCTTGATTTCGCAGCCAAGAAGCCAAGGTTTATCCACACTGCAGATGTGGTTTCGCTGGCAGACTTAATAGCTTTAAGTGGCTTGGTATTATTCCCATTCAATATGCTGACTAAGCCACGGGCAGAATTCCTCAACTGTTCCAGGATCCCCCCCTGCAGCAAAGCTTCTAATGTAATTAAAGGGTAAAAGCTTTTGAAAACAAATTCTACTCTGTCATGATTAAGAGTTGGCAAACCTGTTTACATTGAAATATTGTCTATCTTTAAGGCAGCTGAGAGACAAAACACTCCCATTAACTCATCCTTAAGCAAACGGTCTACGTTTTCCATTTGAGGAGCACTGTCTAGGGAAAAACGGAGCTAACAATCTACCTATGACATAACCTCGCTCATACAACCTCTCCTCAGAGACGACTTAAGCTCGCGGATCAATTGAAATAATGAATATGTATTTGTAGCAGATCAGTCACTGCCATTTGTACAGCTTGAATGAGAAAATTAAAAGTTGGTGATGGGGGTGAGGGGTGGGGAACAAATAGGCGAAAATGGCTTACTTGGACGTCGTTCAAATAATGTTACTGGGACACTAGAGGAAGAAGCAGAGGCTTGTTTTTGGCAGCTGTGGCTGTTACAAAATCCTTTCTAAGTCTAATCACCTGAATAAATTAGATGGATATTGATTTGTTTATATTAGCATTTTGAGTCTCATAGGGTCATTGATTTGGCGGACAGAAAAAGGTTTTGAGGTCAGTTTCAATTAGCATATGGAAGTTTCTTGGTTATTCAGTGTTTATAACCCTCCAAAACAATACTCTGAGGACTTTATCAGAACTTCAAACATATGCTCCACTGGGCCTTTAGTTCAAGTGAAATATGGAAAGGTTGGCTTGGATTTTGAAAACACAACAGAACGGGCCACTTACTGTAACAACTTCTGAGAGTGAACCTATTCCAGTTTGAGCAGTGCAAGTGGCTTTTTGGATTCTGACCAAGTGAAACACAATATACTGCCATAAAACTTCCAATACAGCATTTACATAAAAAGTAAGACACACATGATGTTCATAAATGTCTGAAGCAACTTTGATGCACTATGTTGCTGCTTCTGTATGCAGTTCACTAGGTTTTGGAAAGTATATTGCCCTGTTCAACTACCATATAAATGAATGGTGGGTGGCAACCAATCAGATGGTTCTCTCAATAAATGATAAGGAGGAAGAAACAAACTGGGTTGAGAAAGTGGATTTTCTCTATTCTTTCCTGAGGCTGAGGGAAAACTCATTCCTGAAATCCTTCAGGGACATTTCAAACATGAGATATGCAATATCAGTAGCCCTCATCTCTTAACTGAGAGCAATAAACCTCTTCCCATTATTGCTGTGTCAGCAAAAAAAATCCAAGGAGAGACTCATTATGAAGTATTTATATGTATGACATTATTATTATTTCATTCATGGCATTAATATCCTTTGTGATTTTCCCAGCAGCTGTCTTTTTCCAGATAACCACCCCAATAGCAGTAATAATATCCCTCAACTGGCTGAATCAAGACGTTTTTTGCACTTAAAATAGTTTCAAAAATGAAATTAAAACTTGCCAAGGGTTTGCAGATGAAGAATCTCTCCCAACGCATTTCTCAAAACAAGTAAAAAGGTGACAAACTGAATGACAAATGTGATTCAGGCTCACAGTAGCATCTACACGTACATAAAATAACACACAAAAACACATCTGGGGACACACACACCTAACACAGCTCATCCTGTTAATGAACCAAATCAGAGAGAGGAGGAGGCTACTAATTAAGCAGCAGAATTGTTCTCTAGAGACTCTTACATTAATTAAACTTACATGACATCAAAATCTGCATCTGTCATATATCATTGAAAAGCATGAGTTAACACTTATGTATCAGAATATAATCATCTTAAAGCTTTTACATGAGGGATATTAACTACAGTATGCATTCATTTAAAAGATTTACTTTTTGTTTAGTATGTTAAAGTGACAAAAGGTTGACTCAAAGCGACAAAAGCACTTTTAGTAATCACACAATACAAAAGGTCACCAAAAGGTCAATTCATTAAGATTGAGCCATTTGTGCACAATCTTGATTTGAGAGCTCTCAAAAAGGAATGTCATTAACATTATCCCGAACTGTAATGGGTTCAAAACCCAATTAGAGACATCACTAATGCAAGCATTGGGATTCCAGTCAAAATGAATTATCTCTTCCTGACCAGGTAAGCACTGAGAACAATCGGAGAAGTACTATATGGAAGCCAATTTACACCAAATCGGGGGGGAAAATCATGTTTTGGTAAATTATAGTTATGACCTAAAAAGTCTAAATTTTGACATAAAAAAATGTATCTCAATTATAACTTAGTATCTCACAATTTTGACTTTTTATCTCTTTTTTTTTCTTTTTATGTCATAATTATAACATTTTCTGTCATATTTCATTAATATCATGATGATACCAAAGCATGTTTTTTTTTTTTGTTATGTGGCAGAAATTAGTTAATAAGTACAGACCTAGGGCCTCATTTATAAAATGTTGCATAAAAACAGTCCTACCTTTTATCTTACGATTATTTCTCAAATGTGCGTATGTGTGATTCAGAGAACGAATGTACGCACACAAATGATCTTGAAATTGTGCGCAGCTGAATGGTTTCAGATCTCTTTCATGTTAACACCACCTAATTAATGTCATTAACATATAAAAGAGCACCAGTCAACGTTCAAATGTTTTACTTGAGAATCGCAAGCAGCAAAAATTGACTGAAGTACTTTAACTCTCTACCACAAGAAAAAGAGCGTACATCTGCTTAGACCACGACGTGGCACTAAGCACTTTTCCACGTCAAAGACTGTTTTTATAAATTTGAACACTGGCGTGGATTTTAGCGGATGCAGCACACTCCAAGTTCAAATCTATGTGTACGCACATTTTATAAATGAGGCCCCTTGGGTCCACTAGCAATCAACTGTTCTCCATCAGGAGCCAAATGCAAAAGTTTTTACGAGCATGAATGTTACATCTATATACTTATTGGCACATTTATACAGGTACTGATGCAAAGACAGACCTTTTAGGAGTTGAGTGACTCATCTCTCCCTCACACCTAATTAACTGCTCTTCATGTTTATTGGACTACATGAGATTGTGTTGCTCCTTGAGAACTGCGTTTTTCCAGTTGCTGAAAAAATAAGGACATCAGAAGTTATTTAAATATGCCAAGACTAAAACTACATAAAAAATATATTCATACATGTGGAATTGTAACTTTGAAGAAGAAGATGAAGAATATAACACACAGGGTTTATTAGAATAATCCAAATGCAAAGCCAACTTGTGAGACAGTGTGTCGAGACACAAACATATAACACGAACAATACAGAACATAGCACAGGCAGGAACTTAAATACACAGTGATGATTAACTAAAATAGGAACAGCTGTGATGATGAGTGTTAGTGTCCATGCTGACTGATGAGTGGTGGGAAATAGCAGGAACGCATGTGATTAACGAAAGCAAACCAGAAAAAAAAAAAGAGTCCATGAAACAAAACATAATGGTGACAGTTATATGTAAATAAAATATGTAAATAAAATCATTTTATTTACGACAGATGAGCAAAATTTAGTTGCTAGAGTACCTGAAGAGGGTGTCAAAAATGCAAATTAGACGTCTGTCAACTGAATGCACAGTATATCACAATGTGCGCTTCCAGTGTAGACAGCGCTGTTGATTGTAATGGCCACACAGATGCGAACACGCAGACTTGTTTGTTCAAGTTAGTCACTTAGGCTCAAGTTAACACCTGTACTGTAATGGAATTGTTCACCCGAAAATAAAAATTCTGTCATCATTCACTCACCCTCATGACGTATGATTTTCCTTCTTCTGCGGAACACAAAATAAGACATTCGAAGCTAGATTATTATTTATGTATTTTTTTCAGGGGAATCAAAAGTACATCAATCCATTTAATTCAAGTCTTCTAACGTCAAACCTCATAAGTTTATGCGTGTTGGGCTTTCGTTTCGCACCGGAGGAACCTTTTCATAGCTCCTAGAATTATTGGCTGAAGTACCCGGATTTTGACGTGGTCGCACCGCAGGAACTAGGAACTCCTTTTGAGGGAACTAAATTAGCTCCTACTTCAGAGGTCTAACCAGGGCTGCATTCAGCCCCAGCAAAACGTTTTTAAACAAAAACGGTGGTGTGTTGAACACCCTGTTCTGATGATGCAAGAGTTGTAACTATGGCAGCTGAGAAGGCCATTCTTTGTGTTCTTTTTGAAGAATTGATATGCTATATTTTTACTATAAAACTCTTACGACAAACATGTCTTCTAATATCTTCAATTGTTGCGTATACCGAGCTGCAGCGGACACATTTGTAAACAACTTTACCTGGACCCATTGTGCGAGCTGTCTCTTTAATACCGCGTGGTTTATATACATGTTGCTGCTGATTGGGCTGACATGTTTGACACACCCACCAAACAAAAGAAAACGTATCTCAAACCCCGTTGCACACCGTTTCAAGGAAACATGTCGTTCAACCCGGAAATCGTAGTAACGTTGCGCACTGGTTTGAGCTTGAATGTGCCCCAGCTCTATAGAGTACCTCAGGGATGACATGTTTTTGTAGGCAAAACCCGGAAGCGAGTTAGCATTTTAGGACTTCCAGTTCCATCGCCCTAAAGTCAATGGGTTTTTTGAATGGGTTTTTGCTAAATCGCCTGAAATAACATCTGTGGTTAACAAAGCCTCTAAATATTTTCACGTTTTGATCTATGACATAAAACACACCAGTTATAACGCGCTTTTGATTTTTTAAACCTTTATTGTGTCTTAAAAATGGCGGTTGCTAACAAATTGCTAAAAGGGACTACTTCCTTTGGCGGGGACTTTAGACGTTATCGTGACAAACAGAACATTTGGACAGCATTTCTCATGAAAAAGTGGATAAGTATTCACACACAGCGCAAATCATAATCAGCGAACATGTTTTTAAATAAAGTTGTTTCTAAATAAAGTTTGAGGAAGCTTGGTGGTGGTGACGTTGATCCGCGACCATGGTGTGCTGTAGACCGTTTATAGCCTACTGTTAGCTTTTTATATCTGACGACTTTATTAAGGCTTCAAAATGCATAAATGTTGTGTTAACTTGTAAAGATTATCTTGATAGACAAAACGTGTAAGTGTCATAACCCTTTGTTAAACACAGAGCTTATTTTTTGCAATTTTCCAAAAGTCTATGGGAAAAATGCATAGGCTTTCGATCGAGGGAACCCGTGCGCCGCTAACTTCCGGGTTGGCCTACAAAAACACGTCATCCCTGAGGTACTCTACTGGGACTATCAGTGACGTAAGTGTACGTTGATTGGTCAAATGCATGTCAAACACCGGCACCTGGCATTTTTAAAAAGCATTTTTACTTCACGAACATTAAAAACAGCGATAACGGCATTTACCTGTTGTCTGCAGGGTTCTGCACTTTTCTCCGCCTCGATGATATGTAATACTGACAGTTGTCATAGGAGATTTTGTCTCTTAGCAATTTTGCTCTTTCAGTCGTGAAAATGATGCGTTTACATTCCATCTCTGTTATTACGAAACCCACGACACACAACAAACACAGCTCAGATCACGGCACCCTCCATCCACCGGTTTTTAGCGTTTGTAAATGCCACGCTTAAAGACGCCGCTGTCGGCCGCTTAACAGTTCCTATTGCCACTCTGAATGCAACCAGGAACATGGCCCGTGGGAGAAATTAGTTATTGTCTAGGAACTATAACTGAGTTCCTAGAAATATATCGGTGCCATGGCATGAGCACCAATGAGGTTTGATGACAGCAGGTTATTATTAAGCATCATTTCCAACCAAGCTGTCATTTTGTCAAATTATTTGAAAAGTGTTATATTATTTAATAATGTGTATTTAGGATAGGCTACATAAAATGGTAGTTGTGAAATTAGTCTTAGTGGACACATAAAAAAAAAGAGTTTCATTTTACATTTACATTTATTTATTTTGCAGACACTTTTATCCAAAGTGACAGGTGAGGAATACAACAAGCGACTCATCGTGAAGAAGTAAATAGACACAACAAGTGCTCACAATACAAGTTTTAGACATTGCTTAGAGTAGCATAAGCTATAGGGAGAGTTTAATGGAAGTGAAAGCATTTTTTTTTTTAATCAGAAAGAGATGAGTTCTCAGCTGTTTTTTGAATATTGCCAGGGATTCTGCATTCCGGATGAAGGCAGGGATATCATTCCACCAGCAAGGAACAGTTAACAAGAATGTTCTGGAGAGCTATTTTGTGCCTCTCAGTGATGGTACCATGAGCCTTCGCTCATTGCAGGCTTCTGGCAGGGATGTAGACTCGTAAGAGTGAGTGGAAGTAGGAGGGTGCTGAGCCTGTGGTAGATCTGTAAGCAAGCGTCAACGCCTTGAACTTGATGCGAGCAGCAAGTGCTAGCCAGTGCAGAGATGAAGAGAGGTGTGATGTGGGCCCTTTTGGGCTCATTAAAGACAAGACGTGCTTTTAAAATCCTCAAGGCCAAAAGTGGCCATAGTTAAAGTATGCATGAAATGGAAGTTGCAATTGTTTTTTCAATCCCAACTGTGCTCTGTATCCGAGTGAAACGGGTTCTTGAACAAGAAAATATGTTGGACTTTATGTTGTCCATTGGGAATTGATTGGATGGTTGTGGTTTGCTATTGCTGTGATCTCATGTGAGTGACAGGTAGTCACAACCTTACACTAGTAACATCAACAGAGAAGAGAAGAGATGTTGCTGCAAGAGGGACGGGAAGTTATTTTGATTAAAGATCACAAGGGCACATGATTTTTAAAAATATAATGATTTAAAATAAAATGTGACCCTGGACCACAAAACCAGTCATAAGGGTAAATTTTTTGAAACTAAGATCATCTGAAGCTGAATAAATGTTAGGATATTTGGCCGAGATACAACTATTTGAAAATCTGGAATCTGAGGGTGCAGAAAATCAAAATATTGAGAAAATCGCCTTTAAAGTTGCCCATTAGCAATGCATTTCCTTAGCAATGCATTTCCACTCACAAAAATACATTTTTGATATGTTTACGGTAGAAAATTTACAAAATATCTTCATGGAACATGATCTTTATTTAATATCCTAATGATTTTTGGCATAAAAGAAAAATCTATTATTTTAACCCATACAATGTATTGTTGGCTATAAATATACGTGTGCGACTTATGACTGGTTTTGTGGTCCAGGGTTACACATAAGATAAATAAACAAAATAATTTTGATTTTGTGATGAATCTAAAGTCACCATGAAATTAAAATTGACAATTCTATTTTTTTTCAATGGAATGTTGCTGTCTGTTTATTATAAATGATTTATCTGTGCACATCATTCTTAAAAAAATACATGTGCTATTTAATCAAAAACAATAACGTGCCCCCATAAATCCATGGATCAAATAAAAAGATTAAATGACATTTTAGCCATGTTAGATTATATCATAATTACCAACAGAGGCATTTTAAGGTGATATGAACTTAATCAAGACATTCTGAGCAGCACTTGTGAAGGATGCCCTTGCTACACAGCAGATGGTAAATACATGCATGACTTCACAGAAAATCTCCTGAACCTTAATGAATTTTAGCCTCAGATGATCTTAGTAAAAAACGTAATTCCACCACTGACCCAAAAGCAGCCAGATTATCTACATCTGTTTGCTGTCCAGTCATTTCCTCCCCCTTCATCTTCATCAAAACACACTATCAGCGTCACCTTGGCTACTCAAAAAATACACCGTTTGTACACTATGTCCAATGTGTGATTATGAAGATGTGATTTTAGATGGTAACAGCCTTTAGTCACAATTATTTTGCAGTGGAGAATGCATCATCAGAACCATAATTATTGAAAAGAGGAGGCAAGGCAAGCCTCTGAAAAGCAAAACATTAAAACATTACCCTTGACATTCCTGAAAAGGGACTTTCACATTATTGCTATACTGAGTTCAACCCGTCACCTTGAACTGTGAGCTGCAACACAGTCTCTTTCAGGCAGCACTTGCAATCTGATGCCAATATTGAGAGTCTGCCTTATGAAGAAACAGTTGAAATTCAGTTTAAACCACATATCCCAAACAAGTCAATGTGAGTTAATATGTGATGATGATAATAACAATACATTGCCTGACCAAAAAAAAGTCGCTGTTTGGATTTTAATACTTAAGAATCTATGAATGGATCATTATTACAGTGATTATTATGTTTCTAGCATGTTATATGTTCGGCAACGGTTCTTTTAACATAACATAACATAACATTTATTTCCATCGAGAGGTGCATCATTTTTTTGGTCAAGATCTTGTATTGACAATGCAAGAGGTGAGCACTCTGTAAAGTCTCCTCCATCACATATCAAAAACTTACACTGAGGTGCCAATTCATGTGTGAAAATGATTCTTCATGCTCCCTCCCAACAGTTCTTTCACAATTTGAGCCTGATGACTCTTGACATTGTCATCCTGAAATATGGCCATAATACATCTTAATACATGGTTGTTTAAGAAATGAAAAGCTACACACTCCATCTTTTAGGGTTAAAAGAACCGTTGCCAAACATATAACATCCTAGAAAAATAATAATCACTGTAATAATGATCCATTCATAGATTCTTAAGTATTTGCCTATTAAAATCCAAATTTTTTTTTTTTTGGCCAGGCAGTGTATCTTACAATATAAAAATAAGATCTCATATAAGATTTTGGTCATATATACCAAGGCATGGAAATAAACATCCAAAAATGACAGCAACCAACCTCTGCTATTTACTGTATGTTCTTAAGCACCATTCCTAAGGCCTGTGAAGATTTCCAGTCACCAGACCTCCATAACGAATGTTTCTTTGACCTACTCCAAGAGAAAAGCAAAATAATGAAAAAACGTATCAGTGCGGGGTTAGCATTTAACAATCTGGTTCGTACCCTTTGTCTGGCCTTGGTCAAATTGCATTTTGCAGCGCACAATCTGGTTATTTGAAAATGGAGAAAAGAGTGCCAGGAAAAAAAGCTCTTGTCTCCACCATTGCTCATCATCTTATTGTCAGGGTTTGGAGCCAATTCCCATTCGTGACCTTTAGCAGTGCAGGTGGCTTATGCCAGTCCTCCACGGAAGTGCTCAGCTTGTTATTTAAAAGTAAACACAGCATAATCAAATTGATTGTGTGTTTTTTTGCATTAGGTGCTGTGGGGTACATTAAGTATTAATGCTGAACAGTCTTGCTCACAGCCCCCTGACAATAATGTGTAACATCAGCTTAATGTGCTAGTATATGTTAATGTTTGAAAAGCAACACACGTGGACGCCAAGAAGTAATATTGCCCTAAAAAACCTCCCATCGAAATACTAAAAATGACGACATCCCTCAGTTTTAGCTAGCGGGTGTGGGTGTGCAGGGAGCACAGGCAGAATGGGCTGCAAATAATTTTTTAGTAAGCTACTCTTGCCATGTCTGCATTGGTGGTGTCCATTGTTATGGCAGTATGTTTACAGTGATAGCTGCCCTGAGGGCTGGAGGAGTGGGCAGCTGCTGAGGCCTGTCCACCAACAGCATGTCAAACCACCATCTGATACCTCCCCATGTCTGCTTGCTTCTCCCAGTGGGTAATTGAAATGCTCAGCTACCATCTTATTGGATTCTCCTCTGTCAAACATCTCACTCACTTTTCTTTAAGAAAGCCAGTGCCAAGGCTTGTTTTCTTGATTTGTTTCCTTGCTGATCCTTTCCCCTTCACCTTGTTTTGGTTGCAGAGCCTTCAGCTTGGACATGATGAGATCTGTGTGTGGTTCAGCAGCACAGGTATCCCAAAAGACCCTCTCCATGCCTTGTTAGGACTGTGCTGTCTGAAGGCCCTGTATTGTCTGACAATGTCTTGATTTATTGGACTGTCTGTTCCTTGGGTTTCATCACTGTCTTTCAATTGACATTACCAAGCAGGCTTATTTCAGGAAAGCGCTCACACTGATCTTTAAATTCGACTGTCTTTAAATATCTCTTACTGGAGCTGCATGAGATGTTTGGAAGCAGAAATAGTGGAAAGAGAGTCAAACCAATTTGAATTGTGAGGTACAGTAGTCAGGGGTTCTCAACCAGGGGGTCGGGGCCCAATAGGGGCCTTAGCAAACTTCCAAGGGGCCTCAAGATGATATAAAATGATGTTAAATAAGATGAAACAAGCATTCAAATGATCTAAAATGAGTACAAATCCAGATATTAGGAAGCCTAATTTTAAAAGTGTGTTTTTTAGAGCTGGAAAAATCATGGAAATCAATAAAATCTTATAACTTCATGGGCATTTTTATAATTATTGTAGTTATGTGAAGCTCTAAAATATTTTATCACATAAAAATTATGAATAAGAATACTTTTAAAATCTACTGTCCTTAATTTACATCCAGTACATGAACAACTTGTAAATCATGAACAGTCATGTAAATGCTTTGGTTAAAAAGAGTGGAATCCCTGAAAAATATTCAGTTCCTAAAACTTCTGGAATCCTGCAATTTAATTTATTATAATATACAGACACTATACTCTTCAAAATAAAGGTTCTAAAGGGGGGTTTGCAGCGACACCATAGAAGAACTATTTTGGGTTCCTCAAATAACCTTTAAGTAAACTGAACTGTTTCATTATTTTGAGTTTTATGAACTTAAACTTTAAGTTCGTCTAAATTAAAAGAAATAAGTTCTATTACTTCTATTTCCCAGCATGCTTTGCCAGTGGCGCTCAAAAGGGAGAGTAAAGGTGCATTCACGCCATATCATAATTCCTGTAACTACGATATTCTGGCTCGTGAAAAGTGTTCACGTCCTCGTAGAGCTCGTAATTACAGCATGTAAGCTGGGAGTTTTCTGAAAGCTCCCACATGTACCACGTGGCCGCTGTACCACCTGATCACTGTAGATTCATTTAGGCGTTGATAGTGCTGCCATAGAAACGCATAATTCCCAGTCAAAGGATGTGAACAGCTCCGAATATAACGTCACGTGTTGTCATCTGAAGATTCCGGTAAATACGAGGTGGCGTGAATGCAGCATAAATGCTAAAATTATGTGTTGTATAATGTTTTTTGTTTTGTTTTGTTTTGTTTTGTTTGTTTTTGTGTGCAAGATTAATGTTAAGTGGGAGATTTAGTAGTGATTAATGTTTTGTTATGCTAATTTAGAAGAGTTTCTGTTAATGTTGGTTTTTGGAGAGTTACCATCATGGTGACAAGTGGCGCATGCTGCTTGCTTTGAGATCAAGTATGTTAAATGCTTTATATTGCTGCACTCATTTAGCAAGAGCTATGTCATGCTACTATTAATATGTTAGCAAATTAGCAAGTTAGCATTTTCTGACTTAGCTTGTTATAGCTAGCTTTACACTTTAAGTTTACACTAATAAAAATGTTCACACTGAGGTTACATGAACATTTTAAGTGAAATGAATGGATTAGTGTACTCAAACATTTCAAGTTGAGAACAATTAAAATGTAAGAGTTGCCAACTGATTGCCTCAATTTTTTTGAGTTTTGCCAGCTTATTTGGGTTTACAGTGTAGATGTTAGGACATGAATGCAGTGATTCTCTTCTTTCAGACACAAGAGCATCAATGAGGTCAGACGAAGACGTTGAGAAAAGAGTCTAGCACAAGTGTAGTTTTTTTTCTTCACCTTTAATACTTAAAGATTATAATAAAAAGGAAATAATGCTATGAATTATAAAAGGCATATGGAAACTATAATTTGAATAGATGGAATAGAAATTATAAATAGAATAGAGTTACATTTAAAAACGGCTTTCTGTTTAATTTTAACACACTAGCATTTAAGCCCCACCCACATCCAATTCTATCTGAATGCAGATACAGAAACTGATCATTTTGTCATTGCAACAGACACAGATATACACACCTAACTACCATGCTTGAACAATTCTACTAAAAATATCTGTGTGACAAGGTTACATTACTGTATGCTTGATTTTATGCATCTGATAGTTATGGGTGGAGGTTAACCTGTTAATTTCAACATTTCTTTGGCCATGTAGTGGCTATGAATCTATACATATTTGGTGTTATACCTCAAAAATTAAAAGCTCTACATTCAGATTTACTTGAATACAAAATATGCTGCATGTTTTGAAAAATTTTGCATTTCTGAAAATGTTAAGGGCATTTTCAAAGGGAGCTGGTTTATCATGTCTCTGTAGGCTTATATATACGCTGAGCAGAGAAAGCGTTTGCGCTGAGGTGTTTTCTCACATTCACATAGAGTGAGAAGTAAAGGGATTTTACACTACAACTCCCTCCCCCCAACATGAATCCAGATGAGCAGCATCCCAAAACGTCCTTGTTGCACTGGGATTCATTTTATCACTGCCAAAGATTATCATCTTTTCATTTCCTCTGTGAATGCAATTCTCGAACGCTGACAACTTATGATTGCCACAACACAAAGTGAAAGGTCAACACTGAACTGGTTAAGAGAGATAGATGAGAATATTTCAGCTGAGGAATATTTCCATGTAATGTAAATTTCACATTTACCTGTATGTGTTTCTTTGTATGACAGAGCTGGGTGAAAATGTTGAGCGCAACTGGAGAAATCCAGTTAGAGCAACAAAATCAATAAATCACTACTATTGATCTCAAAAGAAGCCGCTTGGTCTGTGGTTATCACAAGGAGGGCAGCTCATTGATTTGTGTTGACTCTAAAATAAAATGTGTACTACAAATATGTGACGAATCAGCCATCATTTACAATTATGATATAAGAAATGAGACTATGCTAAAATGCAAGATAAAATACCTTCCAGACACATGCATCACCATCATAGCCAGGTACTGCTAAATTCCCACAACTCTCCTTCAGTCAATAAACCCACAGCCAAGATTTTCTAAAGGAATCTTAAAGGATTGTTCTGGGTTCGATAAATTAAGCTCTATCGGCAACATTTGTGGTATAATGTTAATTTACATATACTCATCCCATTAGTTGAAAAAATGTGTTTACGGTAATACACTAAAAGAATTATTTCATCTAAGTTGAAAAAGGAATTTGTGTTTCAAAATCATCACTTCCAGGGGACATTTGTGCAAAACACAAATCAGATGGTTAGCTGTCAGATGGTTCTGGAAATTAAGGTGCATTCACGGCATGTCGAAATTACCGTAATTATGAGATTCCAACTTTTAAACTCAGAATTTTCGTAGAGTTCTACTGTATCACCTGACAACCACAGATTTATTTTGCTATTGATATTGTTGCCATAGAAACGCATAATTCTGAGCCAGAGGATATGAACAACTCCGAATAGAAGGTAATTACGATAATTAGGACATGGCGTGAATGCAGCATTAACAGTAGCCAATTATCTATAAAAGTGTTATATTAGTATTATTTACATACTATAGAATGTATTTATATATTGAATTAGCTTTTATTTTTATAATTTCAGTTTTCATTTTAATTTTAGTTGAACTTTAGCAATTACTATATAGCCTTAATTTTTATTTCAGTTTAAGTAATTTTAGTATGTCAGCTTGTTTCAGTTTCAGAGCATTTTTGTTTGTTTTTAAAGTTTTATTACTTTCTTTTTCACAATATTTACATTTTATTTTATTTCAGCTTTATTTAAATTACAATTTTTTTTTTAACATCAAGAAATCTATTCAGTAAATGTATTTTATTTTTTGTAGAAACAATCATTCATTTACCAAATAAAAATGTTTCCACCTAAAGCAAGCATTTTTTTTTTTTTTTTTAATAATAATGTGCATTTTGGAAATTATATTCACATCTTGGTTTCCATGAATCATTTTTATTATTATTTATGTATTTATTTTATGAGATTTCGCAATCATTCTTGTAGTGAACAGTGCTTTGTAGATAATTACAAAACATCCCTTTGTTGTCATGACAACAAAATGGAAAGTTTGTATATAACTTTACACTGACAGGGTTGTTGAAAAATATTATCACACAAGTCTTTGTAAGTGTTCTTTGTAAGTGCCTTATTGTAATCACGATTCTTTTTAAAAAGGGATAGTCGAAATTATTTTTTGTTCCAATCAGCAATAATGTATGCCGCAAATTCAGCTGACGGAGCTCAACTTGTAGTGAACCTTTAAGGTCAAACAGACAAGCTCCTGTAATTGTTAAATGATGCCTCGTAAAACTTACACAAGCCCATAAAATGGAGGGGTTTGGGACAGGAGTGACGTGGAGGAGCTGCATAATGAGATTAGCATCCTCTTTGTGTTTGATGCAACTCAATCAAGCAGATCCTCAAGGTTTATGACTCTATTACGGCCTATGACATCGACAGAGGAGGGCCGGGGTGCTGTCCCTGTGTCTCTGGCATCAGACGCTCAGCCTGTGATGAACTAGCCATTTTGGAGGACATCAGATAACAGAAGACGACTGAAAGAGAGAATCACAGTGTACAACCTCGTGTTTAATGCTTTTATGTGACAGTGAGAAAAGAGTCAGGCAGATGAATGGACCTAGAGAGGTCACTGCTATGGGTGAATGCTTGTAGGATCAACTTTTCCGTTTTTATTTTGAGGGGAACAAGAGTGCTGTGAATTAAGGCTCGTTCACACCAAGAACAATAACTCTAAAGGTGCAGTTACATTAGCAAAATTTGGTAACACTTTACTTAAAGCCTTCATGTATAATGTGTATTACAATGCATTATATCTTTCATGAATAAAGTTAAAATGTATTACAATAATTGCAGATACTCTGTTACATCTGAAATTGTTTGTTTGTCATGTGTTTTAATGCATTATCCTAAAGGCATAATATAAGTATTATAACGTATTATAACTGTGGTTACAATTATTCATGAGATCATTCAATGCGTTATAAGGTGCATTGCAAGGAATAATTAATGCATTCAAAATACTTTCATAATACATTATCTATAAAGGCTTCAAGTAAAGTGTTACCCAAAATTTCTGCGGGCAGAAAAGCTCCATTGTCAGTAGTGTAGAGATGTAGAGAACTCACACAGAAGTCACTTTCAAACCAAGCAGCTTTCTGTTGGTCAACACAGCGAATTTGCATGACCAACGTGAACCCTCAAAATCTACTTCACATTCTCAATCACATGGATTTCTATTGAAATGACTGGATTTCACCCACGAAAACTTGCAGAACAATGGTAAACCTTAAAGTCGGCATGAAATGGAAGTTGTGATATCTTTTCTTCCCTATTGTGATGTACACCGATCAGTCATAACATTATGACCACTGACAGGTGATGTGAACATTTTGTCCTCAAAGTTGATGTGTTAGAAGCAGGAAAAATGGGCAATTTGAGCGAGTTTGACAAGGGCCAAATTGTGATGGCTAGACGACTGGGTCAGAGGATCTCCAAAACTGCAGCTCTTGTGGGGCTGTTCCCGGTCTGTATCTATCAAAAGTGGTCAGAGGAAGGAACAGTGGTGAACCGGCGACAGGTCATAGGCGGCCAAGGCTCATTGATGCACGTGAAGAGCAAAGGCTGGCTCGTGGGGTCCGTTCCAACAGACGAGCTACTATAGCTCAAATTGCTCAAGAAGTTAATGCTGGTTCTGATAGAAAGGTGTCAGAATACACAGTGCATCGCAGTTTGTTTCGTATGGAGCTGCATAGCCGCAGACCAGTCAGGGTGCCCATGCTGACCCCTGTCCACCGCCGAAAGAGCCAACAGTGGGCATGTGAGCATCAGAACTGGACCATGGAGCAATGGAAGAAGGTGGCCTGGTCTGATGAATCATGTTTTCTTTTACATCTTGTGGATGGCCAGGTGTGTATAAGTCGTTTACCTGGAGAACACATGGCACCAGGATGCACTATGGGAAGAAGGCAAGCCGACGGAGGCAGGGTGATGCTTTGGGCAATGTTCTGCTGGGAAACCTTGGGTCCTGCCATCCATGTGGATGTTACTTTGACATGCACCACCTACCTAAGCTTTGTTGCAGACCATGTACACCCTTTCATGGAAACTGTATTCCCTGGTGGATGTGGACTCTTTCAGCAGGATAATGCGCCCTGCCACAGAGCAAAAATGGTTCAAGAATGGTTTGAGGAGCACAACAACGAGTTTGAGGTGTTGACTTTTCCTCCAAATTCCCCAGATCTTAATCCAATGGAGCATCTGTGGGATGTGCTAAACAAACAAGTCCGATCCACCTCGCAACTTAAAGGATCTGCTGCTAACATCTTGGTGCCAGATACTACAGCACACCTTCAGGGGTCTAGAGGAGTCAATGCCTCGACGGGTCAGGGCTGTTTTGGGGGACCAACACAATATTAGGAAGGTAGTCATAATGTTATGCCTTATCAGTGTATATCCATGTGAAACGGCATCTGGAATGAGAAAAAATGTAGGGCGGGATTTGATTATGTCCTTCGGGAATTGATTGAATTGTAGAAAGTTGGGTGTTGCTAACTAAATGGAGGCAGATCAGAATGGCAGTTTGCAGTAAGTGGTGGAGGATAGAGCCCTACCATCCGCCAAGACATACTAAAAGATGTTGTTTTGAGGGGGAGTGGAGGTTAACATTTTTGATATGAAGAAAATGTGGGCTTATGAATTATAATAAATGGTGTGCACAGATAAATCGTTTATAATAAGCACTACAACATTCTATAAAAAAATAAGAATAGTCCATTTTGATTTCATGGTGACTTTAAGAGTGATTTTTTTTCTACATGATGGATGAAAACATTGATAGCCAATAACAATCTTAAAAGCATTTTTACAGTAAACATTATTGTCTTTCAAAAATAATGCTAGAAGGTGAGTGAGTGATATAGAGATAGATATAGTTATCATTCTTAGTATGAACAGGCCCTTACTGTGAACAGTTGTCACAGTTCATAAAGTTTGTTGGTGATGGAAATGTAGAAAATGACATACCATTACAGATTGCTGAAGTAGAAATGTCCATATAGTTTTCTTTTCAGAAATCTGGTAACCTTAATCCTTGTACATTCCATGCATAAAACGCAAATTGTTTTGACTTGTTCCGCCAGGAAGCAATACATTTGGCATGACATTACAGAAATCAGCTGTTTAACAATGTGAGAAAAAGCCATTTATAACTTTTCCATTTTAAAAATGTCCATATTATACATGTTAATGTTATGGTAAGTATATGGGCAAAAGAACACCTAAACAAATGTTCCTTCTTATGAATAATGACACAGAGCTTGTAAAGGTGTACTGTAATCTAACGGGAATAGCTAAGTGACTTTGTCCCCATGGTTCCAAACACGCAGAGCTGTTTCCTGGGTAGTTCATTCACAGCTACTGCAAAGATGATGAGCTCACAGTATGGGCTAAACAGCACTCTCGCTTCAGCTGCCATCCTTTGAATTACATCATAAATCACTCATAAGTGGGGAACAAAAACGTTCCTGTGTTTCAAGCATAAAGCACCGCTGTTGGGTTGATGGGAGTTACGCCGCTCAAATGGGACTTTTTCACCTTGCAGAAGTCATTTTATGGGCAAAATAAGAGATTCTGAGCACAGACTATTTACTGGACACTGAGAAACAGATGAGCAGTACCGCATAAGGAGCTTAAGTGGAAAAAACTGAGAAGTCAGTGGTCTGTTGAGCAAAGCTCATCATAAACTTGGTCAGTTTTCCCACCCTCTCAAGACCCAGAGTGCCAAAGAACTGCTAGAGAGTTTAAGAGGCTTACCTTCTCATCAAACATACACACAAATCTAGATGCATGAGTGCGTATACTTCAGACCAGCATACAAATGTGTGATTTACATCCCCGTTTGTCAGTTTGAATTTTAAGGACAAAGTGATTAGAACCACTAAAGCACAACCTATAAAAGAAGTGGCAATTATGAGGAAAACTAATTAGCAGATGTGTGGAGGTAAACAGGACTGAGAATCTATATGACTCGCTTGCCTTCTAGAAAATGCACAGTTCAGGTACAATTACTGATGGATGAGTCTGCTTTGAATCTGTGGGGTAGAAGGATTAATGATAATTAAAGGGTTAATTTATACGCCCCCATTTTTAACCCTACGCTTAGTTCCAATAAAGAACTCACATATAAATCACTGAACTGCTGTAAGTTAATCAATGAGTGCTAACTGTAAAAGACATTTGCATTTCACATTATTCAGTTCATTTTATGTGTGGAAGGTTGCACTAGGCATGTGACGGAAATGTATGTAAATATCAAGCATGCCACACGAGTCCTGAAAAGTGAAGTCAAAGCATCTCGATCGCCCCCAGGTGGCTGGAAGCAGTATAGATCATAAACCCCGCCCTCTCCACGAAATGTATTGGGACACGATACAAACTAAATCAAATTACATTTCAAATATTTTTTTTCCAAAGACAATTTCTGTCATTTTAGGCAGTTTTTATCACGCTGGTGTTAGTTCAGATGTTCGTTCTTTAAAAAAGTTTGGTTTTTGTTGGTTATTTGATGCTATAAAAACGGGGGTGACACGTCATGATTGACAGCTGAGATTGACAGCTTCTCTGAGTGAGGTAGTCACTGAGGCGCCAGCTGACTTTTTTCTGGATCTTCACGAGGTGATTGGAGCTTAAACTTCAATTTCTACATTTCCATAACTGTTTATTTCACACCGACGTAATGAGTTGTTCTGAGTTTGGGCGGGACATTGATATCGCAGCTCCACTTCGCGCTCACTACAGGCAAAGAGTATAGAACCCAAGAGGCGAAACTCTGATGCTTTTTGGGTAATGGTAGCGCGTCCGCCATTTTGGGGTGAAAATGCCAACTGGACAATAGAATCCATCACATCTTACGCACCCAAAATCAGTGAATCTCACAGCCAAATCAGAAACGCAATAGAAAATTTCTCAAATTCAGTTAATTGCATGACACCAGTAAATGTTGTATTGTCTTAGCCTATATATGTTTTATGTTATCAGTTGTGGAATCCAACCATTAACGTACAGATCTGAGGTAATGTAGTTAGCCTACTTTATTGAGTATTTCCATTTTATGCAACTTTACATATTTACTATTAATAGTACATTAATAATTAAAGTTAAGATCACCATGTTTGTAGCGTGATCCAGGGGATTAAAACGTACAATATATACAGGTGCATCTCAATAAATTAGAATATCATGAAAAAGTTTTTTTCTTTTTTTTCTGTAATTTATTCAAACAATTCAAAAAGTAAAACTTAAATATATTCTAGACTTATTAGACATAAAGTAAAATATTTCCAGACTTTTTTGTTTTCATTTTGATGATTACAGTTTGCTTCTCATCAAAATCAAAAAATCAGTATCTCAAATTATTAGACTATTTAATTTCAAGTTCTATTAAATTACCATTCTCAGGGTATAAATACTGGGTTTAGGTCAGTTATCCCAACAGCAGTCATGGGGAAGTCTGCTGGCTTGACAGTTGTCCAGAAGACGATCATCAAGACCCTCTACAATGAGGGTAAGCCACAGAGGGTCATTGCTGAAAGAGCTGGCTGTTCACAGATTACTGTGCCAAAGCATATTCATGGAAAGTTGACTGGAAGGAAAAAGTGTGGTAGGAAAAGGTGTACAAGTGAAAGGAATGACCGCAGGCTTGAGAAGATTGTCAGGCGAAGCCGATTTGAGAACTTAGGAGAGCTTCAAAAGGAGTGGACTGAAGCTGGAGTCAGTGCATCAAGAGCCACCACACACAGACGTCTTCAGGAAATGGGCTACAACTGTCACATTCCACGTACCAAGCCACTTCTGAACCAAAGACAACGTCAGAAGCGTCTTACTTGGGCTAAGGAGAAAAAGAACTGGACTGTTGCTCAGTGGTCCAAAGTCGTCTTTTCAGATGAAAGTAAATTTTGCATTTCATTTGGAAATCAAGGTCCCAGAGTCTGGAGGAAGAGTGGAGAGGCACAGAAACCATGTTGCTTGAAGTCCAGTGTGAAGTTTCCACAGTCAGTGATGATTTGGGCTGCCATGTCATCTGCTGGTGTTGGTCCACTGTGTTTTCTGAAGTCCACAGTCAACGCAGCCATCTACCAGGAAATTTTAGAGCACTTCATGCTTCCTTCTGCTGACAAGCTTTATGGAGATGCTGATTTCATTTTCCAGCAGGATTTAGCACCTGCCCACACTGCCAAAGGTACCAAAAGCTGGTTCAATGACCATGGTGTTACTGTGCTTGATTGGCCAGCAACTCGCCTGACCTGAACCCTATAGAGAATCTATGGGGTATTGTCAAGAGGAACATGAGAGACACCAGACCCAACAATGCAGATGACCTGAAGGTTTCTATCAAAGCAACCATGGGCTTCCATTACACCTGAGCAGTGCCACAGGCTGATTGCCTCCATGCTTGATGCAGTAATTCATGCAAAAGGAGGCCCTACCAAGTATTGAGTGCATAGAAATGAACATACTTTTCAGAAGCCTGACATTTCTGTTTAAAATATCCTTTTTTTTATTGATCTTATGAAGTATTCTAATTTATTGAGATAGTGAATTGGTGGGTTTTTGTTAAATGTGCGCCAAAATCATCACAATGAAAAGAACCAAAGACTTAAAGTACTTCAGTCTGTGTGCACTGAATTTATTTAATACACGAGTTCCACAATTTGAGTCTATTACTGAAATAAATCGACATTCTAATAATGCACCTGTATTTCAGACCTAGTGGAGTAGCCTAATAGTAATAGTAAATTACTCCACTAGGTCTGAAATATATACATTTTAATCCCTTGGATCACGCTACAAACAAAATGACCTTATAGAACATGATGCATTGCTGTGTTTGTTATCCCATAATTCCCACTTTTGGACACAGTGGCTGTGTTATTTTTTTTGTTTACATAGTCTTGCTTTAACAGACATTAATATAAGACAACACTGCAAAAACAGTTTACTGTCAAGCTGTTATATTCTGTTATATATTTATTGTCCAGCATTCCCAATTTTTCTGATGCTTGTCCTTAATTTCATATGTTGGTATTAATTCAGTGTTTATAATGCTAATACTTGAACTTAAAATAATTTTAACCCAAACTGACTGGGTTTCTAGAGAGCAAAGGTTTTGTGAAAAAAGTGGAAGACTTAAACACAAAGTCCATAAAATAAACTGTTAAAAGGATTTGATGATCACTAGCGATAGTATTTTATTCTGTGTTGTCATCATTCAGGTTGGATTTCAGCTTTAATGTCCTTTTTTTTTTTTTAACAAAGCAGCTGATATTGCCATAGAAACTAGTGGACTGCCGAGTCGCTTTCACCCCAAAATGGCGGAAACTCAGGGCTGCTGCTGGGCGCCGGTGTTGCAATGGAACGTGCTACAGGGTTCCAAGTTCACTATGCGCAGACTCGAGACTCAAGATCACCATATTGGCATACTGGCGCATTCAGTTACTACAATGGAAGAGAGTGAAGGTGCGTCGTCCATCTTTTTTACAGTCTATGGTATATAGAGGACAAATTACACAGTGAGAGTTTGAGAAGTGTTTTTAAAAAGTTTACGAGGCCAAAGGTGTCTGGAGTTGAAGAAACACTCATTCAGTATATGGAAATGTCTTTGCATTTATGTATTTAGTTAATCTCTCAGTATATGTGAAATTCTCTCCATCCGTTTCGGTGTTTGTGAAGGATGTCTCCAGTTAGGTAGGGAAATCCTTAAATGACTTAACTTTCAAAGACATGAAATCGCCACTGGAATTAATCTAATGATGAGTGGTGGGGAATTATCTGCAGAGAGAGGAGAAAATGCAATGCTGATATTATGCAAAGAACATAGAGTTATTTGATGAAGAGAGAGTGAGAGAGAGAGAGAGAGAGAGAGAGAGAGAGAGAGAGAGAGAGAGAGAGAGAGAGCCTATATCCTAATCTGTCTTGACTTGCTGTGTGGATATCTGAGTTTCTTAACTACAAGGACATTTTCAGCACTCTCAAACTTTCTACTATTTCATTCTGTTGCTATAGAGACAAACACTTGGAAATGGCTTTATACAGGAAACCTCTGTGAACTTGGTGTATACCTGACAATGAAACCACGGAAGGTGTATGATCTCTGAGCTATATACAGGCGATTGTACTCTGAAAGTGTGGTCGTTGACCTTGTGCCCACTTTTCCACAAGCCAGAGTACAAAATGACATGCTTACTCAGGCACTTCAGCCAGAAGCTATAACCTTACAGACACTACATACCAAATATATCTTAATTAAATGTGAGGAAATAAGGCCTTCTCACAGAAATACATCCACACCTTTATGTTACTGACTCACACTTCCACTATGCATATAGTGACATGGAAATTAATTATGCACCAAATCGTCATTAGCTAGGCTACATGTGATTTTGATATACCTCTCCAATTTGTGTAGCTGGTTAAAGTAGAACAGCCATCGCTGGAGGATCTCAGCAAACAAATTATGCAAAGTTGAAATGCCACAGGAAGCCTTAACCTACGTTTACCCCAAGGCTTTGAGCTGCACACTGCATACTGAGCAAAAAAACAAAACAAAAAAAACAAGCAAACAACCAAAATAACATAGACGTTTCTAGGCACTTCTTTGTGTATGCATGCTTGCACATACTCACACACATAATGTGAGAGAGAGTGACTGAGAGAGTGTGAGAAAAGGAGGTGTTAACCCCCAGGACTAGAACTAGAAATGAAAGTCTAGCCTCCTCGAATTCAACTGAACTGATTAGATGGGTGGCAATACAAATCAGCACAAAAGCCTCATATGAGTTGCTTTTGACACATTAATTGCTTTTAGTACGCCCATAGTTACAAGTCTTTAATGATCACCAAGACTGCATTTATTTGGTCAAATATACAGTAAAAACAGCAATATTGTGAAATATTACAATTTCAAATAATGTTTATTTATTTGAATATATTTTAAAATAAAGATGAATTTTCAACATCATTACTCCCATTTTTCATTGTCACATGATCCTTCAGAAATCATATTTGGTGCTTAGGAAACATTTTGTATTATCGTAAACGATTAAAACATGATGGCAAATGAGCAGCAATGTTTATAATACTCCATAATGTTTACCTGTAACTTAAAATATTATTATAAAATTACACTATAAATATAAATCTGTATTCCTTTATGGCATTATATAGTCATAATGTCAAGCATTATGTATGCAACTACAGAATGCATTTTTAGTTTTTGATCTCTTTAGATCATCGTCAATGTGTTTGTAATATATGTTTGACTAGATGGTTCTATTAAGGTATAGAATACGGATGTATTTGTCTAATTTTCTTTCTTCACAGCTAATTGGTCATTTCAGAGGTCAGTAATGTAAAAGTTATCCTCATCTATTTTTTTTATTTTTATTATAGAACGCAAACATTCAGCATAAGATGCAGTTTGGATTTAGAACTTAATTCTCCATGGCAACATGGACTCACGACTTACAGAGCTATAAAGAGAAACCAATAAAACTTTTCATTGTTATTTCTCAGTGTTCACTTTTTATTTCTTTAAAAGCTTTGCTGATGCCTCTCAGCAGATTTAGCACAAGGGCAGGATGTGCACAAAAAGTTCATAGCTAACATATTTAACAGCAAACGTTTTGATAGCAAGTGTCCAGATGGGATTTGAGCTCGTACCTTGCAGTAGTTACACCTACAAAATAAGGTGCAGAGTACGAAGGAGTAGAGCATTTCACAACCATAAGCATTAAACATGAGTCATTATGCCAGCTACACAACAAGGGCACTTCTACCATTCCGGAGAATTATCATGGCTCTGTGTGCTCAGGGAAGACACTGTCTGTTTGCCATACATCATTTGGCTCTCCTGAATGATTGTATTTTGTTCTGTTTTGACCATTTTCTACCTTTGTACCCACACAGACTCAGCAGGGACAGATAAGAGCTAAATGCGCAGCTCCAATCAGAAGTATCTTGTCGTGCCTCACACGCAGTGACCTGGTCTGTGGAGATGTCATTCACTTATCAGGAAGGAGAAAGCAGAAATCTCTTTCTCTCTCTCAATCTCTACCTGCCGAGGCCTGACAGAATACAGAGGTGTACGGGAAGTCGGTCTCTGCTGATAACAAATAGGTTTCCATTTCGCTTTTGCAGTTCACTGGTGCTTATCCACATAAACATTCCATCAGCTCATGTAGGTAAGAAATGTAAAGAAAGAGAGAGAAGGATGTAAAGAAAGAGACAAGAGGTAAAAATTAAGACTGAGTTCCTGCACGGTTAACAATGCGGTTAACAATGCACTAAAATGCAGTTTTAGTCTCTTTTCAAATATCTCAAAAATGACAGACTTGAAACTGCACATTCTGATGGCACAATTACCCTGACAGCTTCCAGGTCTGGCTTAGAGCGTGACTACACTCTCCCAGAAGGGAAGGCCAGGGAAGGGAATTGCAGCTCAAATCCATGTTTGGCTCCATTTGGTGAGACCACCAGGAGGAAAAGGTAAGGACTGACTTTGCATGGCTTCCAAACCAGTTACAGAATCCATTGAAAAACTTCTGCTTTCAATTATGTTTAGGAATCTTAAACATGTTGTGATGTCAAAGAAATGAATAGAAAATATTTGCTACCTTTAGTGACATGAGTCAGAAGTTTTCAATGAGGAAAACTCAGTTCTAAATATAAAAGGCTGAGAGCTTTTTAAAGGGGTGGTTGATTATGATTTCGCTTTTTTAACTTTAGCTAGTGTGTAATGTTGCTGTTTGAGCATAAACAATGTCTGCAAAGTTACGAAGCTCAAAGTTCAATGCAAAGGGAGATATTTTCTATTAAAGAATTCTCTGTTTAAGGGATAGTTCACCCAAAAATGAAAATTTGATGTTTATCTGCTTACCCCCAGGGCATCCAAGATGTAGGTGACTTTGTTTCTTCAGTAGAACACAAATTATGATTTTTAACTCCAACCGTTGCGGTCTGTCAGTCGTATAATGCTTGTCAATGGGAACTCTATCTATACGAGTCATAAAAACATGCACAGACAAATCCAAATTAAACTGCCTTGAGCATCCAGTTGGTGAAGTCTGAAAACGCGCTCTGATGACGGAAGTGATATCTCGCGTGTATATGTCAATGAGTGCGAGCGATCACTTCTGTTGTCAGAGCGCATTCAGACCTCACACACCAGATGCCGTGCGTGCGCTCAAGGCAGTTGGACATAGAGGTATTAGAGGTAAAAATTATATAAATACTGTTCGGTTTCTTCCACAAACTGATCATTTCGTGTCTTAGGACATCAATGTGTCGTCACGAGCCGCAGGGTTTAATTTGGATTTGTCTGTGCATGTTTTTTTGACTCTTACAGATTGAGTTCCCATTGACATGCATTATACGACTGACAGACCACAACGGTTGGAGTTAAAAATCATCATTTGTGTTCTACTGAAGAAACAAAGTCACCTACATCTTGGATGCCCTGGGGGTAAGCAGATAAACATCAAATTTTCATTTTAGGGTGAACTATCCCTTTAAGGACTACAACAAACGGCTGGTAGGGACTACAACGAGCTTCTTCCTGGGTTAGTGACATCACTAACTCTAAAATTTACATAAACCTTACCCTGCCCCCAAGAACACACAACAAAGCAGGTGAGGCCATGTTAAGCTACTTTAGAGAAGAGGAAGAGTTGTTGTAGTAGATAATGCCATCATTTTACGCCGGACTACTTCACAAATTAGGGTCAATTCAACGCTGGATTTGCACAAAAGATTAACATGACAGCACATGCTAGTGCAACAACTACATAAATTTATTCACTAACCGTTAAGACATGTCCAGATGCATTCTAAAAGTTGTAAATTCTTCCTGAGTCTCTCCATCAGTGTCCGACTCCGGTTTGAACAATGTAAGGCTGAACACTGTAATGTAAGGCTGTGCAAGATTCTCCAGCTTTGTTGTTATTTGATCAAACAAAACGCTAGCTGTTAAAGCTCCGCCCTCTTCTGGAAAGCGACCAAGAGCAGCAGCTCATTTGCATTTAAAGGGACACACACAAAAACGGAGTGTTTTTGCTCACACCCAAATAGGGGCATATTTGACAAGCTATAATAAATGATCAGTGGGGTATTTTGAGCTGAAACTTCAGAGACACATTCTGGGGACACCAGAGACTTATATTACATCTTGTAAAAAGGGCATAATAGGTCCCCTTTAAAATAAAGTGTATGTTCAAAGACTACTGTTCAAAAGTTAGGGGTCAGTTGTTGTTTTTTTAATTAAAGAAATTAATACTTTTATTCAGAAAGGATGCATTAAATATTGGGTAACACTTTAGAATAATGGTCTGTCATTAATAGTTAACTAGTATCACTAGTAGTTCTTGAAGATTGTCTTTTTTATTAATATTTTACTTTAAAATAATGGTTAAGATTACTGTTAGTTCTTGAAGAGTATGATGAGTAATTAGTGATACATTTTATGACCATGTTCTGCATAAAAAAAAACGTTGATTACGTCTTAGACACGTCAATGTTGTGATTAGTAATTAATTGGTAATTCTTTATAATTTGACATAGCTAATAGTTCTTAATGAGGCTAATCTCATTCAGTAATTAAGGATTACCTAAGAAACAATCTCAGTCCTAAATTTGCCATTACTTACTGATTAGTTAATCTTGTTTCCATATTAGTTAATAGTAGTAGCTGAATTGTTAATGAAATACAACTCATTTGTCCTGCATTAGTTCCTCATAGTTACCTATTAATGACGGACCGTTATTCTAAAGTGTTACAAATATTGTGCAAATATTGTTACAAAAAATTCTAAATGTTTCCCAAGCAACAAATCATCATATTAGAATGATTTGATCAAATAACAATGACATAGAACTGACATAGAACGATGGATCATGAAGACTGCTGAAAAGTCAGCTTTGCCATCACAGGAATAAATTACATTTTAAAATATATTAAAGTAGAAAACAGTTATTTTAAATTGTATTCATATTTCACAATATTACTGTTTTTACTGTATTTGTGATCAAATAAATGCAGCCTTGGTGAGCATAAGAAAAATCCCTTTTCAAACAACAACAAAAATAAGTTAAAATCAAGATATTTGGACATTATCTGGATATCAAACATGCACAGCGTGTTGAACTCTGCTAGAACACTTGATTAAATCCACTAAAAAAAGTGATTGCAACATGGCTTGATATTTTATTATCTATCATGCAATGAAATTCATAGATGTTTATGTGTCCAAAAACTTTTTGGGCCACTTTATGCAAGAAGTCAAATATTCATTAATTTGCACAGACAGGAGAATGATGCTTATGATTCTCTTAAAAATCACAACTTGCCACAGACGTATCCCCAAATCGATTCTGTAGTTAAACATCAATGAAAAACAAAAGACATATCACCAAATGCATTAGATCTCTTCAATAATCTATTCATTTCTAACCTCTGTGGAATGAGCTTAAAAATCAAAGCGTGCGACTTGGCATGCACTTACTTGACGAGGAGGCTCGGTTGCTGCAGCAACGATAATTATAACAGCCATCGCACGAGGGATGCTTATGTTTTTCGGTCTTCAACTTGAGCAGCTGTACACGTTCTGCATACATTCTTTGTGATTTCACACTGCGTTTCAATATAACATCATCTAGCTGAGTATTTCTCAGCCATTTTAAGATAATTAAGTGGTCAGCCTGCCAGTAAGCCATTAAGAAAATCACAAAAGCATCAATACTCTAATTCTCAGCCTTAAGGCAAGCGGCCATCGATTCTGTCACTTCCAATGGAGTGGTGCTCTATACAGAGGCCACAAGCCTGACTTCTATTGAAACGGATCTTGCCTAAAGTTTTCTCTTTGTGGCAAGGTTTGCAAAAAGCAATTGTGTTTGTGATGTACAAAATAAAAGCAATCTGCTTTGGATCACAGAATTTGACCTGAATTTGATTCCCCTAGCTTGCTGTAGATGCTTCTGTTTGAAACTCGGCTCAACTTCAAACTGTCAAAATACACCAGCACTTGAGGAGCTGGAGATTGCGCTGTATTATTTCTAAATCCGTATCCAGGAGAGAGCAGATGATCCACATTTTAGCAGGAAATGCCCAATGTATTTAAAATGCAAGACATTAAGACACAAATAGAGCAGAACCGTAAACACTGTGAACATTGAAATGTCATCTTAATCTCTTTAAGCTTCAGTTCTCTAAACAAATATTCAACCCTCAAAAGGAATTTACCCTGAATTTGCGTGTGATGTTCGAGGAGGAGGTTTATTTTTTTATGAGATGAAGCCGTGGGAGTGCAGACGACCTCAATGAAATGGAAACGAGCCCAAACTGCATCTGGAGGTTTGGCGGATTCTTGTGGAGCTGACGGTCTTGTGTGAGGCTTCAATCTGGAATGATCTTAGACAAAAGTTTAATGCATTTATTATGATTTGGGGTGACTGTCTCCGTCACCTTTCCCTTGCGCTGCTCTCGATGACGGCTCTTCAATCATTCAGCAAAATGTGAAATACAACATGCCTTTAAAGGGTTAGTTCACCCAAAAATGAAAATAATATCATTTATTACTCACCCTCATGCCGTTCCACACCCGTAAGACCTTCGTTAATCTTCAGAACACAAATTAAGATATTTTTGTTGAAATACGATGGCTCAGTGAGGCCTCCATAGCCAGCAATGACATTTCCTCTCTCAAGATCCATTAATGTACTAAAGCTTCGGAGCGTAATGAATCAGCGTATCGAATCATGTTTCGGATCATGTGTCAAACTGCCAAACTGCTGAAATCACGTGACTTTGGCGCTCCGAACCGCTGATTCGATACGCTGATTCGATACGCTGATTCATAACGCTCCGAAGCTTAATGAAGCAGTGTTTTGAAATCGACCATCACTATATAAGTCATTATTTTGTTTTTTTTGGCGCACCAAAAATATTCTCGTCGCTTTATAATATTAATATTGAACCACTGTACTCACATGAACTGATTTAAATATGTTTTTAGTACATTAAAGGATCTTGAGAGAAGAAATGTCATTGCTGGCTATGCAGGCCTCACTGAGCCATCAGATTTCAACAAAAATATCTTAATTTGTGTTCCGAAGATTAACGAAGGTCTTACGGGTGTGGAACGTCATGAGGGTGAGTAATAAACAACATTATTTTCATTTTTGGGTGAACTAACCCTTTAATATGCTTAAAATATGGAATGCGCATGCAAAATAAATTCCAGCCAAACTGTTCTTATCTCTCTCACCGACGGAGCAATACATTAGAGGACTCTTTCATCGTTTTTCAAATGTGTCTGACAGCTGAAAAACCTAATTGCTCAGGTCCCTCGTCATCTCATTAAGAACCATAGGTGCATCTTAGAAAAAAGTTAAACGCATTATTAGACGGGCTGGCAGGAGATGGAGCGCGAGCGGCATCACGGAGGGCTTGGTACCCGGTTCACACTTGCACCGAATGACTTTCTCTCTTCAATCAAGAAACAATAAATTTGAACAAGGCTGACTACCCAGACAGCCTGACAGACAACTGCCATCATCTAATTGGTGGCAGAGGTCTTTTATTCAAAGTGAGTGGGTATAAATCACTCTCTCACAATGAAAGAAAAGGCTCTAGAGAGATTTAAGGTGGGAAATGCATCCTGAGTGGAATCAAATGGCCATTGAGAAATGATTATTTGCTTCAGAAGATTATTGTTTCAGCACATATACTAGACCATTCACTTCAACCTCTCTGTAGCTATTGAGGGGCAGAGGAGAAGAAAGAAAAATGGATGGACAAAGATTGAAAGGGAACTTAAAAAGGGTTACTTTTCGTCTCCCTTTCACCTGAAGAGCAAGTTAGTGTGTTCAAGTGCGAGTGGGGGAATTGAAGACCCCTGACATCAGCAAACACAGATAAGGCTAAAGTGCAGCCATTGCTGACTCAGGACCAGTGAGTGACATCTTTTAAGTGCACGGAGGGATGCTTTTAGAGGCATCGCAGCTGGAGAGGACAGAATGAGTTGTGACTCTTACCACACCGTTGACTGTCAGGTTGTCTGGGGGTACGGTGACGCGTCGCAAGGGTGTATTTTGTTCTGTGACGCACCTGGTCCATATATAGCAAAGCTATTGTCGCAGCACTGAGGGGATAAGAGCATCTTTCTGAGGGTCACATTTTGGATTACCAATTTCAGCAGAGGAAAAGAAGTGACACTGTGTCATTTTTAGGAAAATAAGCTTTCTGTATATCATATATTGCATTATAGATTTAAGTAAACCATTTTTGGCAGGAGACAATTGATGAATGAAATAAAAAAAAGGAACGTCTACAGTATAGGTATGTCTATAAAAATATGCTTGACTGAATTAGGTGCTAAAATGCATTTGAGGTGCAATCACTTTGATTTTGGCTCACTGACAAATGTCAGACTGAACTGTCACACATCATTACGTACATGTCAGTTTGGCTTCTACCTATGCTAGTGCAAATAATAACACTAGAGAATTTTGACTGTACATACATATTCAGACTGATTTTATTATTATTTGTAGGTATTCCTAACATTTTCACATTTTTTATGTTCAGATATACATTGAAACATTCAGAAAATATGGACATAATGGCAGCATCTAAAATGTAAGTATTTGCGTATGCTTAGAAACATAAGCATCTTTACCAATACCTTTATATTTATATTATAAATAAATTTGTATAGTTATGTTTTAATATACAAGGTTTTTTAAAATCCGAAACTGTCAAATTATGCAAATGTGTCACATAAATGTGATGCCATTGAAGTTGTTCATAGGTGAAATGCTTATTGTTTTAGATGCTGTCAATAATACCTTAATAATGTATACATTTCAATGTGTACAAACATACAAAAATATATGTGTGCTATAACCACACTATGATTAGCTAAGATAGACAGTATTTTAAGTGCATCTTAACCCTAACAAATCAATGTGCAAGAAACTGTTTAAAAATGGACTGACTTTATCTTTCCCCTTTTAACAAAAAAAAAAAAAATCTGCAAAAAGCCAACAGCTACTAGCTACTCTCCCTTGAAATTAAAAGGTTAGTTCACCCAAAAATGAAAATAATGTCATTTATTACTCACCCTCATGCCGTTCCACACCCGTAAGACCTTTTTTCATCTTCAGAACACAAATTAAGATATTTTTGTTGAAATCCGATGGCTCAGTGAGGCCTCCATAGCCAGCAATGACATTTCCTCTCTCAAGATCCATTAATGTACTAAAAACATATTTAAATCAGTTCATGTGAGTACAGTGGTTCAATATTAATATTATAAAGCGACGAGAATATTTTTGGTGCGCCCAAAAAACAAAATAATAATGACTTATATAGTGATGGCCGATTTCAAAACACTGCTTTATGAAGCTTCGGAGCGTTATGAATCAGCGTATCGAATCAGCGGTTCGAAGCGCCAAAGTCACGTGATTTCAGCAGTTTGGCGGTTTGACACGCGATCCGAATCATGATTCGACACACTGATTCATAACGCTCTCGTCGCTTTATAATATTAATATTGAACCACTGTACTCACATGAACTGATTTAAATATGTTTTTAGTACATTAATGGATCTTGAGAGAGGAAATGTCATTGCTGGCTATGCAGGCCTCACTGAGCCATCGGATTTCAACAAAAATATCTTAATTTGTGTTCTGAAGATTAACGAAGGTCTTACGGGTGTGGAACACCATGAGGGTGAGTAATTAATTACATTTTTTCATTTTTGGGTGAACTAACCCTTTAAAGTGTAACCCTTGATTATTCTACCAGTGTTAAATGTAGCATCAGTGTAAATTAACAGCCACTCACATAACTTACACAAAATGTGTGTATGCTTCACATTAATTTAACACATTTTTCACACTAAACAGTTATTTTTAACATTGCCACATTTTCTGATTCAAATGCAATTAATACTGAAGCTTTTTCAGTTATTTGGGCTTAAGAAAAAAAATTACAAACTAGGTTATCCATATTATAAGGGCAGGTCAACAACCCTATAGGACCATTGAAAATGGACTGCAAAATGGGAAAAGTGGGTAGAATGCTAACTCAGACTCAGAGATATTGCTCACCTGAGGTTGTGAAGAAGTAAGTTATTAGACTGTGGATAAGAAGTGCTCTATGTGGTAACAGTGAGCACTCACACAGATAATCTCATTCAGTGTAAACAGAACAGCAAGCAATATTCTGATACAAGCCCCATGAAACGAGAGTGAGTTGAAACGCTATGCATGTCAACGATTATCAACAATCTCACCTACTGTTTTTTTACCGTAATTACCAGATGGTGAGGCTAATTAATTCTCATCCCTTGAGAGGAACAGTATGTTTTTACACTCTTATAAAACCAATTCAAAATCGTTGGATGTCGAAGACAGCAGAGATTTCTTCCTCGGAATATCAAATGAAGTACCCCTGAGAGCTGTGGGTTTCTCTCAGTCCCCAGAGCGAAGGCCAAATCATTTCTAATGCCTTTACATAAACATCACTATGTTCAGAAATTAAAGTGTGAGCACTCCTTGTGTGCATTGTGGGAGTCTAAAATCAATGTGCAACACCCAATAAAGCTGTACGAAAGAACAAAAGACTGCTTAATGAATATCTCATCAGGACGCATGATTTTTTTCCCCCAAACCAGTTCAGCACAAACTCTTCCCCGCAGCCGATTCTAAAGACTTCCTTGGTCAGATCGGTCACAGTGCTGATTACCTACACAATGCTACAACAAAACTAAACCTTAACTCCACTCTACACCTTAATCTTAACCAATGAAATTGGCTGCAAAGCGGGGTTTGCACTGAACTGGTGGGGACCTTTAAAATCCATGGAACCATTCAACCATTAACATCCATTCTACAAAAGGTGATTTATTGTTATTAAATTGTTCTTCACACTAAGAATAAAATTATTTATTGAAAGGCTCTTTGGGGAAGCAAAATGGTTCTTCTATGGCATCGCTGCAAAAAAAAAAAAAAACCCTTTTGGAACCTTTATTTTTAAGATTGTAAGCAGTCATTCGAGACTCTTATCCAAAGCAACTTACAGGGACAATCCTACTGGAGTAACCTGGGGTTAATGCCTCACTGAAGAATGCAATAGTGATAGTTCAAGGATCAATCCTTGCAGATGTAACATGTAGTAGTGGGGCGAGTGGAAAATTCCAGCATGTTCTAAATAGGTTAAATACATACCATGTGACTGATCACTTTATGTTAGAACTCCTTGCAGCACACAGGGAAAAATATAAGTCTATTTCATACTGTGAAAAATGACCAATGGTAAAGCATCCACAATACATTAATTGTTTTGTGATACGTTTTGCGTTGCTGTCAATGGGTAAACATATTTCTTGCCTGAAATGATTTAAAGTATTGAGTGTATTTGAATTTCTCTATCTGTATCCATGCAATGCTTTTGCATTCTGGATGCACAGCTGCACTCCCCTGTGTGACGAGATTACGGGAATCTGCTGACTTGCCATTTGATCATCCAACGTCATCACTCTGATGGAAGAGGTTATAAAAAAACACTGCGCAATACAGACTGCTTACTTGTAAGCAAGTATCTCATTCACTTTGTTACTATCTGATTAAATCAAAGGTACCAGATGTGGGATCTCAAATCTGTTCCGTGATGGAATTAATATCTGTGACTGCACATTAACACTTCCAGGCAGAATGCAAATCTACAGAAAATCTAATCAATAATTCATAATGTATACAGTTCAACATGTACACATACATCTTCAGTTTTTGTTCTCTTCAAATTTCTACCGCTAATTATTCACATCATACAAAACTACAGAAAAATCTATAAAGAGAATTATAGAGAAATTCTTATCACAATCTCCTTTGAAAATAAACTTACAACACACTATAGGAGCGTTTACATGGAGCATTGTATTCTGATTACAATCGGTTTAAAAGTCCAATCCAAATGAAAATGCTCCATCTAAAAACCTCAATCGGAATAAAAGAGAGAAAAGTCTGTATATTCGTGCAGTGTGCGCATGCCAAAAGATTAAAGGTAGGGTATGCAATTTTTGGAGAGGCTAGCAATAGCGAGCTAGCTTTGAAAGCATAAGATCCCACCCTCCCTTCAGAGCGCTCTATCTACTTATTTTAACAAAATAAGAGAGATCATACAAAATGCATGTAATTTTTTGTTTAGTACTGTTCTGAGTAAGATATTTTACAATTTACAACAATGTCTACATAAAGTCCACAAGACAAAAAAAATAGCTGAATTTATAAATATGACCCAATTCAAAAGTTTATGAACCCTTGGTTCTTAATACTGTGTGTGGTTACCTGGATGATCCACGACTGTTTTTATGTTTTGTGATGGTTGCTTATGAGTCCCTTGTTTGTCCTGAACAGTTAAACTGCCCAATATTCTTCAAAAAAAACCTGGTCCCAAAAATTCTTCAGTTTTCCAGCATCTTTTGCGTATTTGAACCATTTCCAGCATTGACTGTATGATTTTGAGATCCATCTTTTCACACTGAGGACAACTAAGGGACTCAAACACAACTATTACAAAAGGTTCAAACATTTACTGATGCTCCAGAGGGAAACACGATGCATTAAGAGCCGGGGGGTGAAAACCTTTTGAATTTGAAGATAAAGGAATATTGTACTTAATTTGTCTTCTGGCAAACATTTAAGTGTCTTCTGTTGCTTCCGAAGGGCAGTACTAAATAAAAAAAAATAAAAAAAAGAGAGAGAGAGAGATATTTAAACAAAATAAGAAAAATTTGGACATCTTTATCCTGTTCAAAAGTTTTCACCCCTGACTCTTAATGCATCGTGCTTCCTTCTGAAGCATCAGTGAATGTTTGAACCTTTTTTAATAGTTGTGTTTGAATATTGGCCAGTTTAACTGCTCAGGACAAACAAGGGACTCATGAACAACAATCACAAAACATAAAAACAGTCGTAGATCATCAAGGTAACCACCCACAATATTAAGAATCAAGGGTTCACAAACTTTTGAGCGGGTCATTTTTATAAATTCAGCTTTTTTTTTCTTTTTTTTTTGTCTTGTGGACCATATGTAAACATCTTTTATGTAAAATAGAACAGTACTAAATAAAAAATGACATGCATATTGTATGATCCCTCTTATTTTGTTAAAATTATTCACATTTTCACAGATTCTGCAAGGGGTTCACAAACTTTCAAGCAGCATATATATAAATAAATTTAGACCACTTAATATAGTGATTGCTATCAGGATGTTAAGAGACTTTCAACCAGCATAACAAAAAATGTTTCTGGAACAAATCACCTACCCTGCCTTTAAATCTGATTTGAAGCTTGTGACATAAACGTGCACATCAACTTGATCACTGTATTTAGCGTTCATGTAACCACTATGTTACTTTGGACTGAAATCATTCAGATTGAAACAAAAAGTGTCTATGCAAATGTGGCTATTGTTTTCCCCTCTTCTCTATTCTTTTACAAAATTGCTCTTTTCTAAATTATTCAGATCTTTACTTTCATACAGATGATCACATCCTGAACTTGAAAAGTTGCTGCATCTTTTCTTAATTTACGTTTGTAAAACTCTCTCAAATTTAAAGGGGTTACACCAGGTTTGAACCTACAACCTTTTAATTATTACATTTACATTTAATCATTTAGCAGACACTTTTATCCAAAGCGACTTACAATTGAGAACAATAGAAGCAATCAAATCAACAAGTAGGGCAATGGTAAGTAATAGCATGTGCTGTGTCAAGTCCCAGTTATTCTACACTGTAAAAAATTTCAAGTGGTTTCAACTAGTTATTTTTAGTAACTAGTTGCTATAGCAAAGTGCACATAGCAAGGTGTTTTTTGTTTTTTTAGTAAATAAATAGAAAGACATAGATTAGAAATAGAAAAAGTAAGTGCTAATCCAGATTTTTAACCACTACAAACAATGAAGTGAAAATTGTGATTCTCGAACAAGGCGAGGCATGATTTTGTCCATTGGGAATTGATTGGATCATTGGATAATAAAAGGTTGCTGGCACATGAATTAAATAAATAATATTGATGTGCACAGATAAATACACTGCAGCATTCCATAAGAATCATCCATTTTAAATTTTAAAATAAAATTTGATTGAACGTTAAAACTGAGCATGTGCCAAGTGCACATTTCATTAACCAAGGTACAAATGACAGTTATGTCTCCGCACACAACTATAATAGGAGAAAACATAATAAAAATGACTCATTTCACCTTTTTGGGAAGAAGGGTGAAATGAGTTGTGAGGTGAATAGGAGAAGCTGTTGTTGCTAATAGTCGTGTTAGTTCCCTGTTATCTGTTGAGCATTTTCCCCTGTTGCTCTATACACACTTCTGTGACTATCTTACATCTACCATTTCCTTTGGTCCACATGCCCACAGAGTCTGTTCCTGATGTGATTGTTCTGACTTTCAAATAGTTCTGTCTGCCAGCTGGGATCAATAGGGCTAATCCCTCCTGTAGACGCATCCTGTACTCGCTAAAGCAGGTATTACTGGCACAGTGTGATAATTTTTTTCTGGTAGGGTCTCTGATGCCATATAGGTTCTCCTAGAACAGGGATAAACAAGGTTTTTATTAGTGTGCTATATTTGTGGACCACAGGTGTTTGAAACAGCAATTTCTTAGATAGTGGGAAACCTGCAGCATCCCTGGAATAAAATCAGTGTTCTAAGGAGTAATTAATTTTTTTTTCCGGAGATGTCATGCAGGACAGATTTTTGTTTAAGGACAAATGTCTTTTTGAATGTCAATTCATTTTGTTTTTTTTTTTTTAATTGAATTAGAACTGAGATAGCAATTTACTAATTAGTAAATTAGTAAAATTGTAAATGAATTTAAATTCAAAGAAATTCAAACAAGTTTTTTGAAAAACAAAGATGTACAAGAAAAACTGTAAATATTAGCTTAAAGTTTTGTTTGACACTTTAAAAGCCTTGAGCTTGAAGGTTTATATGCTGATAGACAGACGATGGATGAATGGATGATAGATAGATAGATAGATAGATAGATAGACAGACAGACAGACAGACAGACAGACAAATATAAACAGACAGAGAGCGAACTTCCTGTTAGTTGACCAATTCATTGCAAATTGCAACTCGTGAATTGAAAATAGGCTAATTCTTCAATCCTGAATTTTGTACAACCCAGCCATTCCAATTACATAAAGGAAATGAACAGGGTTTCATACAGCAAATGGATAGTGTTTTACTGCTTTTGCTCATTTTCTCTTGCCATTCCCAAGAGTGCTAATAAGATACATTGTTTGCTACTGAGAATGAATTTAAACATTGACTTGAGTGTATGTTTACAAAGCATACAGCAAATTACTGAGGAAAAATAGGGTGCCACATTGCTGAGGAACAAATACTGTGTTAACAGGACCTGTGAGTAATAAAACTCCTTGAATATTTAAGGAGCCAGACAATATGGATTCATTCGCAAGACACAACTGACATATTATCCTGTTTCCGAGAGAAGAATAAATGCCATTAGAATTCCCCAGCTACTCTCCCACGCCCACGCCACCTCGGGCCAGGGGTGGAGATGGCCTTGCTCCGGACTCATGATAATGTGCTCCTTTCTCTTTTTTCCCCCCCCCAGCATCATTTTCTGCTGACTGCCATTATCTACCTTTGGTAAAAATCTATTCTCGATCGCAGTGCCCCCTCCAAGAGAACCTTCAGGGTAAATCTCCCACTTACCAGCGCTCTCTGTGGGAAAGCAATCACTCAGCGTCAACCCACCTTCGCAGATGCCGTGAGTCTCGTAGGATGTACCTACCTTAACTAAGGTCATACAGAGCCACTCATCTTTGCATCTGTTGCATGGAAACAGCAAAAAGAAAAAGAGGCTAAAAATGCTAACAAGCTCCTTGGAGGGTTTCAGCGGTGTGTAGCATACGAAGGTCAACCGAAATGTATATCTATTACAATTATGAAAGAGGGGGAACTGCAAATACACATTGATTGGTCCTCTAGCTGCCACTTTCTACCCCAGATCTAAAGCAAGCAAGGCCCCAGGGGTGTTCTTGCACTACAAAAGCCACGTGACCTCCGTTATCTTGATGGCCCCGCCTGTAGAAAGTGGTGATTACCGGTGACCTCTAAGCACTGGGAGCAAAGACAGTAAGACCATTTCCTCCAAAAGCACATACGCGGCAACATGGCTGCCGCAGGCTCTCGAGCCTGCAAACTTCCACTTCCATCTGTTCTTCTCAACGTTATCGAAAGAGAAACAGGGTGAGACAAGGTGGTCGGGGGGAAATCTCTCCTCAAGCCAAGCGTGCATCCTTGTGATGACAGACTGCTGGAGGCTGAGCATCATAGCAAACAATCCTGTTAGATTTATAACAAGAGGCCCAGAGCACTGGCTGAAGGCCATCTCACGCTGAGAGCTGGGAGATGTACACAAGATGGATGACAGAGACCGACCGGTAAATACTGCGTGAACAATGGGCCATTGTGAAAGCAAGTCACTGAGGACACTGAGGCTTTTAGTTCAGCTCTCATATTTATATTGCCTTAGTTACTTTTTAAATCGTTCATGGCATACAAAACTCACATCTGTCTTTGATCTTATCAAAAGTACATGCATTTGTGGACCTCATAGAAGACAGAGATGAAAAATGTGAGCCATACGTCTAGCCAACGTACAACTAGGTCTATGAAATCGCATCCTTGGATGATAACGCTGCAGGACAAAGACCATTTTATCATACTCAATGTAGAGAAACATTTTATTTCAGAGCGCAACGTCCTACCACCCGTTCAATCGACTTGTGACCACAAAGCAAAAGCCGGCAGGGTTTTTAGCTTCTGAACAAATTCTCCTCCTCTCATCCCTGTTCCTCCAAATCAATTGGATATATCAGTTTCATAACACCCTTCCCCGCTTCTCGTATGTGTCTGTGAAGGATCCTTGGCCCTTAGTGAGGACGACTATGGCTGAACGAACATATGACTGATTGGCTACAGATAGGGTTCTGGCAGGTGCACACACTTTGGGGTGAAGTCTACGAGTCCACATTCCCCTGAGTCAGTGCCACTTGTCATTCAGGTGATCAGACAGGGGAAAAGATAATGTCGCATCTGAAGTCAGCCCATAAATCAGCTCAGAAACTCTTTTAGACTTCCTCTTAGCTCATCTGATAAACATTAGCATCTTCTGTCTGTGTATGGTGTTTTCTTTTAGCATTCACCTGAACAATTATCACTTGAAAGAAGCCTTACAAAACGGTTTTTAGGGTTTGTAATGGAAAAACATCTCTAAAAACCACCGAGGCAACAAATCGCTAAGGCTAAGGGAGGCTCGGAGTGCTTGTAGATGTGGAATGTAAAGGACTATGACCTTCTCCATGGGCAGCAGAGGGACTAGAGACAGCAGCTGGTTGGTAAGAGGGTACAGCTGCCTGCATCCAGCACAGACTCAGGGCCCCGCATAGTGCAATTACTTATTTCAATAACGATGGTGAAAAACATATTAAAGCCAGAACAGGTTTTAAAATCAAAGTATCAAACCATTAGATGTACTATAAAATTCCCTCTCCAGTCCACCAAGATCATTATGGAAACTAACCCATAAATATGTTAATATGACTGACCTCATTAACATAACTATTTGTTTATCAGCAACTTGCTCCTGTGGTAACAATAAGGATGCATAATTGCAGTATACTGCATGCGTAGTTATTATGCAAGTTGATTTTCTGATCATATTTTTTTTTCCAAGCACATTTTACCAATTCAAAACCACACCAAGCCTGTATATATAAAAAAAATAATAATAAAAAAAAACAGTCCATGTATTTCACAACACTTCAGCTTGTGATTCTTATTAAGTGTGAAAGAATTTTTTTACCATATCAAAGTCTCTGAGATCCTGACATCCTGCCACTTCTGGAGACTTCTGGAAAATGGTGGTGCCGGAGACTAAAGGGTTCCTGATGGTTTCACACTTAATTCTTCACCTTAATTCTTAATTCTTTTGCAGTTAACATGTGTCTTTTCTTCTCCACCTGTTTTTGTCTGACCCTGCTGACCCAATGAGCATTTCGCTGTCAAATAGTCATGCTTTAACTTTGCAATTTCTAGTATTGCATTAGTATTGCATCCTTCTCATGGGCATTTATAATTTTTAGAGTTAAATTTCTTTTTGCTTCATTTTATCTGTAAAAGAAAACCTGCTTAATAATTATGCACACCTGAAAATGAGGCGTTTTTCATTTCCGGCCTTCATGAACAATTATATATCACTTATAAATGATTAAATACAAAATTAACAGTAGTAGATTGATGTGGTTTGGGATTGGTAAAATGTGCTTGGAAAAAAAAAATATGATCAGAAAATCAACTTGCATAATTAATTATGCACACAGTGTATTATAAATATATACTGTTCTATTCAAATGTTTTGGGGTCAGCAAGATTTTTTTTTTTTTTTTTTTTTCCAATTAAGAAAATTATGATTTTAAATTAAGAAATTAATACTTTTATTCAGCAAGGACACATTAAATTGCACAAAAGTGACAATAAATACTATTTCCATTTCAAATAAATGCTGTTCTTTTGAATTTTTTATTAATCAAAGAATCCTTAATAATAATAATAAAAAAAAGTAACATGGCTTCCACAAAAATATTAAGCAGCACAACTGTTTTCAACATTGATAATAATAATAAATGTTTCTTGAGCACCAAATCAGCATATTATAATGATTTCTAAAGGATCACATGACACCGAAGATTGGAGTAATGGTGCTGAAAATTCAGCTTTGCCATCACAGGAATAAATGACATTTTAAAATATATTAGAATTTAAAACATCTATTTGAAACTGTAATAAAAAACTTACTGACCCTCAACTTTTGAACGGTAGTGTCTGTGTATGTATATATATATATATATACAGTGGGTACGGAAAGTATTCAGACCCCCTTAAATTTTTCACTCTTTGTTATTTTGCAGCCATTTGCTAAAATCATTTAAGTTCATTTTTTTCCTCATTAATGTACACACAGCCCCCCATATTGACAGAAAAACACAGAATTGTTGACATTTTTGCAGATTTAAAGGACCATGTGATATTTCAGTTTTTCTTTTTTAATAAATCTGCAAAAATGTCAACAATTCTGTGTTTTTCTGTCAATATGGGGTGCTGTGTGTACATTAATGAGGGAAAAAATGAACTTAAATGATTTTAGCAAATGGCTGCAATATAACAAAGAGTGAAAAATTTAAGGGGGTCTGAATACTTTCCGTACCCACTGTATATATGATATATCCATATATAGTTTATTTATACTAAATAAAATATAGTACAACTAAATGATAACAAGAAACAACATTGTAAGTGAGCATTATAAAATGTTACAAAATTCTGGAATAAGGCCCCTTTATGATTTTGAAGCTGTGGACAAAAATGTGGCTGTTTTCTCTGAGGTCGCAATGCACATTATTAGTTCAGTGTCCAACACTGAATGGAAATGACATAAACTCAGAGATGAATGCTGGAGTGAATGTAATTGGAAAACCATCCTATTGCTTCCCTTTGCAGATCCATTGATATTTTTGCTCTTTGTTCAGGCAACCTGTGGTTATCACTTTTCTCTTCTTTTGTATATTTTTTCTCAGCATGTAGAATTTGTGCACAATGACAGCGTGAGGTCTCGCGACCAATAAAATAGCATCCCATTTCTTGTCTCTTCCTAGAAAGTGCAGGACTCAGTGGTGTCCCACTTATTGTTACAAGCTTGAGGGACCCAGGAATCTTGAATAGATGGACACTGCTCATCTTTTTCCTCAACTTCTCTCTCTTTTTTTCAATAATCTCTCTTTTGTCCTCCTCTGTACTTCCTTCTAACTCTAACTCTCTCCTTTCCACTTGTTTATTTCTGTTCTTGCTCACTTTTTCTCTCATTCTTTTATCCTCGCCGACTTTTTCCACAAGATAAAGACGAACGGGACTCAGCAGTATCTTGCAGCCATTCCTGTGACAGGAACGGGAGGCTGCTGAGATGGAGATAAATGGGGAAGCTCAGGAGGGGTGAGCGTTGACATTTGAAGCTTTTGACATTAAGAAGGGATAAGCTTTTCTGACTCAACTTGTTTGGTACTTTCACTCATTAATGTGGCTGAGAATATGGAGTTTTAATGTGTGGAGTGTAAATGACTCAGAACTTCGAGCTCCATCATCACCGGCACATCATCTTATTATCACGTTTGAATGCTATTTAAACTAATAAACGCACTAGAGAGACAGATCATTGAACTAGAGCATAATTATAAAATAAATAGATTAACATCATTCAGTAGAATGAGACTGAAATAAAAGTTTTTCAATCACTAAGCAAAATCTTATGATCAGAGCTTTCATTTAAAGTGCACTCAGTGATTTCTTTCCTATTTGAAAAGTTTTACACAAAGAAATAAACAGTACCAAGGTGGTCTGTAATACCTGGAGAGAGCCATCTGTTTGCATTTCCATTCATCTCAATGCCAGTTGCTCTGCTGGCGCAGGACCCCTAGAATGTGCAGGATGTGATTTGAAATCTGCCATCTTTACTCTTTGGTGGTCAGTTGTTGTGAGAAAGTTCCACAACAAAGAAACAACAAAGTTCTGAGAAACAACAACAAAAAAAAAGTTCCACAGAAAAAAGAAAAAGTCCAATTAAAAGAATCGGTCACTAGTAAAACATCTACTATAATACTGAAAGCAACATATATAAAACATGTAATATTATGAAAAATGTCATATTATAGCATATCATATATAACAAAAAATACTATGAAATTTTAGCCATATAAATGTTCGTCAGGAATGGATTAAAGGGTTAGTTCACCAAAAAATGAAATTGCTGTCATTAATTACTCATGCTCATGTCCATACCCGTAAGACCTTCGTTCATCTTCAGAAAACAAATTAAGATATTTTTGATGAAATCTGAGACCTTTCTGTCCCTGCATAGACAGCTAAGCAACTGCCACTTTAGCACTTCAAAAAGAGATCGTAAAACATACATAAACAGAAGCTTAACCGAAGCTCGACCGAACCTGCTTGACACGCGAGAACAAACCTCTTCTGGAAGCTCAAACGTCCTGCATAACACATGAGAATGAACCTCATTGGTTCTCGCACGTCAAAAAACATGAGTTTACGTTTACCACAACTGATATGTGAGTTGATTAATGTTTATACATGAATAAAAGCCTAAGTTCAATCTGTTCATCATATAAAGCAATCGTGTCTCTTCAGAAAATTTGGACTAAACCACTCAATTCATATGGATTAGTTTTACGATCTCTTTATGAAATTTTTCAGTTCTACAAAGAGACAGAAAGCGCTCAGATTTCATCAAAAAGATCTTCATTTGTGTTCCAAAGATGAACGAGAGTCCTACAGGTTTGGAACGACATGAAGGTGAGTAAATAATGACAACATTTTCATTTTTGGGTGAACTATCCCTTTAAGTACTGGGATAACAAAATATTGAGGGGATTGATTTTGCAAAAATGACCAGCTGACTGTACTTATTATGTGGCTATTTACAAAATAAATAAATATACACAAAATACAGCTTATTATTGATACAGTATTAGTTTACTTGTAAAGAGACAGAACTCAAGCAAAGCAATGTACAGTAGAAAACAGTTTCGGTCAGTTATAAAGTGTTGCCACAGGTTCGACTTTCCTAATACTATGTCAGCGAACAAGAGCAAGTCAACAACCTGCAGCCAAGTTTGGCACTATCTCCTCTCAAAATAACAATGCTCTCTGTACCCGCGGCTGTCAACATCAGAGCGTAATCCTGCTTGACAAGAGCATAGACTCTACGTGACGCTTCATTCACATTCCAGTCCCATCATATCATGGTCCCTGCAAACACCTGTGAGGAATCTCTGAGCACGGGCCCCGGTTCAGAAGCGCCGGTCAGCAGCCAATGTGTGCACTGATAAAGTCCGCTGATGTTTACGCATGGCTTAACCTGCATGTGGTGGTCAGGCCATTTTTTTAAAGGCATCATGCTGTATCATTCAGTGGACTCTGAGCAGGGCTGACAGGGCCACAGAGGTTCTGTGAGCTGTGATTCAACTCTCTCACCTCCTGTGTCTGATGCCCACCCCACTTGTGTGAGTTCATGTCAGCCCACAAACCCCCACAACCCATCTAAATGTATTTTTCTTAAACTGAGAATACATTTAATAATAGAAAATAATAAAAGTATCCATTTTAGTAAAAACAATAAATATTATTATTATTATTTATAATTAATAATAATCGTTAATAGTATTATATTATATAATAATTCATGATGTCAAAATAATATTACTAATAATTATAATAATAATCATGCTTCAATAATAATAATAATTATTATATATTATTTATATAATTACATAATATAATTATTGTTATATTATAATTGTAATATTATAATAGTAAGACAAGACTCAATATTAATAATAGTAAGACAAGACTCAATAATAATAATTCATAATAACTATTATTATTGTTGCATTATTATTAATCGTTATTATCATTAATAATAATACTTGTTGACATTATACTATATAATTCACAATGTCAAAATAATATAATATAATTATGCCTCAATAATAATAATAATAGCTGTTATATATATATATATGAAATATATTATATTTTATATATATATAAAATTATATAATTATTATTTTATAATTGTAATTAGTATTATAAATTATCTTTATCATCATAATCATTATTATTGAGGCTTAAAAGACAAGCCTCAATAATAATAATAATAATAATAATTAATAATTGGTAATATTATATTATATAACAATTCATAATGTTAAAATAATATATTATGCCTCAATAATAATAATAGCTGTTACTATAACTATATATTAAAATACATTATAATTGTAATCATTATTATTATATTTATATTTATTATTATTATTATTATTGAGGCTAAAAGACAAAAAAATCTATTAAAAACAAGTTAATATCTTATCAAGTTCTCAAGTAAATTTATTTAGATTTTTTTTTTATTGGGAAACAAGACAAAAATCCTGCTTAATAGATTTTTTATTTATTTTATTTATTTATTTTATTTTGTTTTTTGCAGTATTTTTATCCTTCATTCTCTCTCTATACTGGGAACATCTGGAGGATGTATTTTAATATTAATGTGTATTAAGTCTCAGTAACAATAGTTAAAATAATAATAATAATTATTATTATTATTATTATTATTATTATTATTATTATTATTATTATTATTATTATTAAAAAATTAAATATATAATGAAAAACATTCTTTTAAAACAAGTTTTATTATCTTATGAAAGTTCATTTATCTTCAGATATATTTTGTACTAGAAAACACTGATTAAGACAAAGACTTTTTGCAATGTTCTTATCCCTCATTCCCTCTCCACCCTGGGAACATGAGGAGGGAGTCCTCATTACCACCATCAACAATCATGGAGAACCTCTTGAAGAATAATTAGATCAGGTCTGAATGTGATCTGGAATGAGAATGCTTCACATGAAAAACCCTCTTATTCTGATCTCTCTCCTTTAGAGTCAAATGAAAGCGAGGCTATTCTAATGCGGCAGGAGAGCCTTCGCATGCATTCACTCACGCGCACGCACCAAACGCCCAGGGCTGAACGCGTGAAGTAAAACCACAGCACCAGCGTGGTATTGATCCTTCACACAGGATGTTGCTCTTAAGGGAATTGATAAGAATCATTTTGAAAGAGAAGTAAACCTTGATGATTGTAATCGGGAGATATTATCATTGATTTTTTCCGGCCCTTATTCCATTGTGTGCCAAATAAAGAAGCATTTCATTGCACGGTGGCTCTCCTCTTCCCCTATCCGACTCGGAGTTAATTCACATCCTCTCATTAAATAGTCCATACTGCTGTGGCCTTTTCACTGGAGGCGTTATTGATATGCACCCTGCCCTGAGAGTCTACACACCCAGATTATCCAATAACAGGTTACTTTTCTGCAGTGCTGCATTTCCAGAATTTAATTAAAACTATAAATGAATAAGTCTAATAGGACCTGCATAAATCCTGTTGCACAGCCAAGGTCTCCTTTAATTCCTTCCTGATCTCTTTAATATACGATTACACAGTGACTAAGAGGGCCTGCATCCTGACGTGTTTTGAATTAGACTGCATGTACCTCTCAAAGTGGAGTGTTTGTCTGATGATGCGTCAGGGGTGGTTACGGTGACGGGGCAGGAAGAAGCCATCTTTTACCGGACACTGCATCTCAAATGTTGTTTAAAATGGCACTGTTGTACCGAGGTCACTGTGATTTTGCCAAGTAAGATGCTTTGTTGATCCTGGAACAACATTCCTGTCTGATACCATTGTACTGGATCCTCTATCAATAATGTTCAAAAAGAAGCATAGCAACGCATCATGAATATTTAGAGATATCATGTTTGCATCTATCACATCTTTAAGCACAAACAATAAATTCAGTTCCAAAAGCATGTCAACATCTTATTAACAAACAGCTTTTTAACAACCTACTATATAATAAAGCAAAAAATAACATCTCCAAAAATGAGTCACTGGATAATCAAATTCTTATTAAAATCACATAGTTGCACTTAGTCAAATTAGAATTAACTAATTTAATAAAATATGACAAATTTAGTAGCTCCTAGCAGAATGTTGGCTCACTTTTATCTACATTACCGCGTCTTAACATAAATGTATCTTTGCATCAAATGATTTGCTCTCATTATTACAGAAACTTTTGTTTCCAAGTTAGATGTAAAATATGAGAAAAACACAGGCATCTCCTAAAGATCAAACCCAATAAAGGGGCTACAACAAGTAAGTTACTAATGCTTAAAAAAAGTAGTAAATGAACACACTGCCATCTAGTGGTCAACATCCCATTTTATCTGAATTCAAAATAGCCTTGAACTGTAAAGTGCATGACAAATGTGTGGCTGCTTTCTTGCGTTGCAGTACATACAAAACAAAAACGTGTTCATTTTTTGTTGCTAAAATGTGAAAATTTGAGTTGGTAACATTCATTTTTAAAATATTTAAGTTTAAAATGACTCATGCATAGGCCTAGTTATAAACTTTAAAAAATGCTTTTTCAATGTTATTAGTGTTTTACAAGAAAAAAAAATTTCTCCTTCAGAATTTTAATTCAAAAGTGTGCCGCTTCATGTGAAATTTACTAGCAATTTTTAATATTTGCCGTTTATACAGTAAAATTTTAGTACGTATTTGTAAAAGAGACCATACAATTTGCAGTTTTTGTTCAGGAAACATTGACTATTTTAAGTCTAATTTTGCATCGTGATTGTCTCCTGGTGTCTTGTGAGGTCAAAACCCTGAATGCTTCAACAGTTTACCAACCACTACACTTTACTTCATATATGCATGAGCCACAAAAAATAAGCCTGTTTCAAGGTTAGTTAAATCATGCCTCCGGTGGAAAAACAGCAGTAATCAGGATGGATTATATCTCAAGCTGGCTCGGGGGTAGCGTGCATCTCTGAGCATATCACCTGAGCGGTGCACTGGCAGCCTCTGACAGCAAGGGTCAGCCTCACCTCCAGAGACCCGCTCTGTGTCACCTTCAGCAAGCACTCAGCCATGTGTCTGATCTGGGGATCCAGCTGGCTACCCTGCCTGACCTCTGCTGCCTGATCAGAGCGAGGTTCATACACCTGAAACAAGTCTCAGGGTCATCTGGAAGGTCAACGAAAGAGTCCAGTGCAGAAAAATGCTCCATCTATAAGTCTTAACCTTTGAGTCTCCAATCAAATCTCAAGAAATAATGGAAAATCTAGAGTAAAGGCTAAAGTTACAATGTCAGAAGCCTGGGTCAAGTTACAATCTTGATAGCAGCCACAAATTACATATTGGATTCTATTATACGTGACAGATTTGAGAAAAAAAAATGAATCTAGTACAAATAAGATGAGTACACACAAAATCGATAATTCAATAAATATGCTGAGCTGTGAAAGGGTTTAAGGAATGAAGGCAACGCATGCCAATTTGTTCTCATTAGCACATCTCACTCCATATGAAATTAATTTGATTTAATTTATGTTGAAGTAAATGATGCAGCTTCATTGGTTTTAGTCATCTGATTTTGGGGGATGGGTGCAACTCCTGAGAGGAGAAAAAAAAGCCCAGAGCAAGAGAATCATTCTCTAGATACCAATCCTACCAGCCTTGTACATGTACACAGCTCACAAATGGATACTATTATCCTTTTAAAAAGCATTCAGACTGCTGTCTTCAGGTTGCTCCCATATTGCAACAGGGCTTTTGTCCAGAGTTCCATTTAACAGCAATACAGTTTTCTTTAACTGCTGCATACTATACAGCAGAGTTCTGCGGCCTTCAGAGTGTATGTATATACACCGATCAGGCATAACATTATGACCACTGACAGGTAAAGTGAATAACACCCCTCACATTTTTGTAAATATTTATTATATATTTTCATGTGACAACACTGAAGAAATGACACTTTGCTACAATGTAAAGTAGTGAGTGTACAGCTTGTATAACAGGGTAAATTTGCTGTCCCCTCAAAATAACTCAACACACAGATATTAATGTCTAAACCGCTGGCCACAAAAGTGAGTACACCCCTAAGTGAAAATGTCCAAATTGGGCCCAAAGTGTCAATATTTTGTGTGGCCACCATTATTTTCCAGCACTGCCTTAACCCTCTTGGGCATGGAGTTCACCAGAGCTTCACAGGTTGCCACTGGAGTCTTCTTCCACTCCTCCATGATGACATCACGGAGCTGGTGGATGTTAGAGACCTTGCGCTCCTCCACTTTCCGTTTGAGGATGCCCCACAGATGCTCAATAGGGTTTAGGTACCCTCAGCTTCTTTAGCAAGGCAGTGGTCGTCTTGGAGGTGTGTTTGGGGTTGTTATCATGTTGGAATACTGCCCTGCGGCCCAGTCTCTGAAGGGAGGGGATCATGCTCTGCTTCAGTATGTCACAGTACATGTTGGCATTCATGGTTCCCTCAATGAAGTGTAGCTCCCCAGTGCCGGCAGAACTCATGCAGCCCTAGACCATGACACTCCCACCATCATGCTTGACTGTAGGCAAGACACACTTGTCTTTGTACTCCTCTGGTTGCTGCCAGACACGCTTGACACCATCTGAACCAAATAAGTTTATCTTGATCTCATCAGACCACAGGACGTGGTTCCTTAGTCTGCTTTTCTTCAGCAAACTGTTTGCGGGCTTTCTTGTGCATCATCTTTAGAAGAGGCTTCCTTCTGGGATGGCAGCCATGCAGACCAATTTGATGCAGTGTGCGGCGTATGGTCTGAGCACTGACAGGCTGACCCCCCACACCTTCAACCTCTGCAGCAATGCTGGCAGCACTCATACGTCTATTTCCCAAACACAACTTCTGGATATGACGCTGAGCACGTTCACTCAACTTCTTTGGTAGACCATGGCGAGGCTTGTTCTGAGTGGAACTTGTCCTGTTAAACCGCTGTATGGTCTTGGCCACATTAATGGCTGTGTTGAGTTATTTTGAGAGGACAGCAATTGTTATTCAAGCTGTACACTCACTACTTTACATTGTAGCAAAGTGTCATTTCTTCAGCGTTGTCACATGAAAAGATATAATAAAATATTTACAAAAATGTGAGGGGTGTACTCACTTCTGTGAGATACTGTAAACTCTTTCATGGAAACAGTATTCCCTGGTGGCTGTGGCCTTTCAGCAGGATAATGCGCCCTGCCACAAAGCAAAAATGGTTCAGGAATGGTTTGAGGAGCACAACAAGTTTGAGGTGTTGACTTGGCCTCCAAATTCCCCAGATCTCAATCCAATGGAGCATTTGTGGGATGTGCTGAACAAACAAGTCCGATCCATGGAGGCCCCACCTCGCAACTTACAGGACTTAAAGGATCTGCTGCTAACATCTTGGTGCCAGATACCACAGCACACCTTCAGGGGTCTAGTGGAGTCCATGCCTCGACGGGTCAGGGCTGTTTTGGCAGCAAAAGGGGGACCAACACAATATTAGGAAGGTGGTCATAATGTTATGCCTGATTGGTGTATATACACTTGTCAAGTCTTAAGTACTCAAAATTGAGGCAGGTGTCTGACTCAAAAGTAAGAATAAAACTGGATCAAACACTTATTCATAATATTTGTATGTTTTGGAAATGGCCCGCATTTAAAAAAAAAAAAAAAACAGACGCTTATTAAGTCCAAATCTTCAGATCAGTGAGAGCCAGGAGCCAGGAATTTGCCCAATGCCCCACTTGTGGAAGCATTACTGCACATTTGTGGTCTGCTCTCCCAAATTAATTTGTGACATATGCCATTAAATAATTTACTGAAAGAATCTCTAATTTTCCTCCTTAAATCCTCACTTTTCTTTTCAGGTTTGTTTTCACATGGATGCTTTAAAATGTAATTTTCTCCCCTTTCCACTTAATCACTATTAACAGCGTTTACCGAAATGTTTCTAAAACAGGTAAATACATTTTTTATATTGTTTGATAAAAAAAAAAAAAAAAAAAAAACAGAAATCACTTTGAAATATTATTTTAATAAGAAATAGAACATTATTTTGGTTGCGCTAAGGCTCTGTGTGACAGCGCAGATGAATATGACCCTTTACAATAGATAAAGCTTTACAATGAACTCTGTTAGAGAGCTACATATGGCAATTTATCTGTTCAATAAAATTCCTTACTCACCTGTTGAGTAATAAAAACCACCATCTCCGCATCACTTTTACAACATTTCAAATCCCTCAGTTCTCACCATGTCCGAAAAGTGTTACCTAGTGTACCTTTAATACATTACTTAGGAAAAAAACAAACAGCAGTTTCTAGTCAGACAGTGTTTATTAAAGAGAAAAAGCATTTTCAAAACCAGACATTTCTAAAAAATGGATTTTCCGTCCTATTAAAATAATTGATAAAGTTAGTGAAAACCCACAATAACCTAAAAACAGAGGTACATAACCCAATGAAAAGATGGTTAAATTGTAGATTAAGGCCTTGGTCTCAAAATGCTGAAGGTGTCAATGATATTCTTATGAGATCAATAAAGCAGAACATAACCATGAATTATGTCAAGTAAGAATTTCAGATTTTGTACAATAGGGTCCCGTGAGGGAGTGTCATGATTTGATCCTTGAATTACCAGCAGAACCCTCTTTTGGCATGTTTAAGACCTGAAACACTTAATGCTCACAATTAAGTTGTTAAATCTGTATGATTTTGAGGACAGACTTGAGGGACTAACTCCAAAGCAGACAACTTCAAACCCATCAGCTGAAAGCGGTCCAAGTGAAACACTCAAGAGTCCATCTTCAGTAAAACAGCACGTTAAGTCAATTAGTCCGCAAACGTAGAGATAAAGTGCTTTTGTATTCACTCAATAATTGTGCTCAGAAAACCCCAGTGTCAGTTTTTAGAGCAATGTCAACACATCAGTGGCTGATGATGGTCTCAGAGCTTTTTCATCAGGACCCCATGAGTGAAACATTACCATCCAAACATATACTCCATTGCTTTCGATACAAAACTGTCATCCTTTTTTGGTGTCTGTTGATCTGATACAACCTATAAATAAGAACAAAAAAACAAAAAACAAAAAAAAAAAGGAACAAATTGTTTTTTGAATGTTGTTCCTTACACCACATTTCAGTTTCATCCTATAACTCATAAGATATAATAACATTTGTAAATCTAGACACATTTTGTGTGATTTTTTTTGCCATTCATACTTACTAAATATGATCAGATTCCAATCGGATATGCACAAAAATCGGATTTGGACAGTCTGAACGAGGCTTAAGTTAATGTTAATTTCAAAACTACAGCTCATTTATAACCTTTTTTTTTTTTTTTGATCAATTTCATACAATCTGCCTTCAAGTAGCGAGTGCTATCAAAACTTTTTTTTGTACTGTTCTGAACATTAATATTTTATGAGCAACAATAGCTTGCTCGGTGATCTATTTATCTATTCTATTTTTTAAATCTATTTTTTATAAATTATTTAAAATGTTGATGAGTGTACTGAAAGTAACTTTTCCATCTTTTCATCTCTGTAATAGTATTTCCCTGTTGTTATGGAATTCATTCTTTCTGAAAAACAGCAAAAGAGAATGTGAATTACAGTATGTACAGTGTTTTCTACATGTTTTAATTGCAGTGTAGGTGTGGAATCCGCAGCTAGGTACTCACTACTCATGAACACTTTTAAATAAACTACACTTTTACTCTCACTCTAGTTTTTTTTTTTTTTGGACAAGTAGTTTTACTCTACTCGCACTACATTTTTTGGAAAGTATGGTACCTTTACTTGAGTATTTTTTCAGTACTCTTTCCATCTCTGCTGTTAATATTATTGAATGGAATACCTTATTCGGAAAGGCATGGATCATAGCTTTAAAACGAATAATTTATTCTACCGAATAATAGAAAAAAAAAAAATTCATCAGACACGGTCACTCAGACACAGTCATTCCTCATGTTTGCTGGATAACAGGTGGGATAGGGGATAGCACAAAATTATAGGCTACAGAAACCTCTAAAATCACTACAGTAATGAGTGTGTGAAGTGAATGAGTGTAAACTATGAATGAAATGAGCGCAAATCAAATAGTCACATTGCCATCTCCGTGCATCTTTCAGAAATCAGAGCTTGGCAAGAGAGTAATATCAACTAAAACACTGCATCATAGACACTCTCTACTATTTGATATGTCTATTTTAAACCTTGTACAATATGATACACGAATGAATGAAATGAGAGCAGCACCATTGCAAATCAAATAGCCGTGCTGCCATATTATTATTTTTTTAATTAGAAGATATTTAAATATTTATTTAGGAAAGGTCCCTGAGCCGGCCCGGGACTCGAATTAAGGCTGTCAAAATGTCTGAAAAAATAAATTCGTATTTTATACTTAAAGGGATAGTTCACCCAAAAATTCTGTCATCATTTACTCACCCTCAAGTTGTTCCAAACATATATAAATTTCTTTGTTCTGCTGAACACAAAAGCCCCCCATTCACTGCCATAGTCCAAAAAAAAAAAAAAAAAAAACTATGGTAGTCAATGGGGGGCAAGATCTGCTTGGTTACAAACATTCTTCCAAATATCTTCCTTTTGTGTACAGCAGAACAAAGAAATTTATACAGGTTTGGAACAACTTGAGGATGAGTAAATTATGACAGTTTTCATTTTTGGGTGAACTATCCATTTAAAAGGTATCATTTCAGTTAGAGGGAAAAGAAAGTTTTGGCTTGTCTGCTGAGGCCACGAGAGGGCACAATGAGCAAAATGTTAATGCACTGAATTAAATTGTTTGTTGTGCATAACGTTTAAACTATCATTTAAAAATCAATATAATTTCATAAATTGTATTAAACCGCTTAAATGCATGATGCTGTTATGTTCATAATTGTTTATGCAAAGAGCCGATCACACAGTACTTTTTTGGCATTTAAAAACATGACATGCAGTGGAATGTAAAAAAAACCCCACAAAGTCAAGATTTTTTTTTTTTTTTTTTTTTTAAAGTTGAACTTTACATTGCTTTCTAAACATGTGGCTCTCTTGTGTGAGATGCAAGTGCAACTGTCAAATATGTCAGTCTAGCGCATGTTTACATAGAAAACATCGGAAAAGCAGCACAGAAAATGTGTTCTGTGTGTGAACGGCTTGGTTATGGTTTTGACGTAACCGAGATCTTCTCATTTCTGCGATGTTTTGCTTCTAGCGCCACATCTAGTGGGTTCAAATTGGATAGGCTAACAAAAACATTAAAATGCAACAACATCATCGCATCTCGTGCGCCATTGCCTGATGCACAGTTTTTGCATTCGAATGTGGAATTTTACTTTAAATTTGACGAATATTCGAAAAGCCCTAACTCGAACTCAGGTCACCTAATGCACAACCTAACAACATCTCGAAGCACTGCCTACAACCTGCTCTGACAAACAGAAGTTATTTAAGTAAATGTTATGATTTAAAAAAATAAGTTATACAGGCTTATTTTTTAAATTATAACTACAAAGTGAACAGAATTACATTTAAAATGGTCTTCAAGTAATTTTAAGAACTTCCAGTTAAAGCCCCATCCACTTTCGGTTTTATCCGAATACAGATACGAATAATTTTGAGATTGTTTCAGATACAAATATACAAGTCTCCACTGCACACCCCTAGTCACAAATGTACTGCTCATTCTTAGTTGATGTTAATTAATGCATTAACTAATGTTAACTAATGAGACTTTACTGTAAAGTGTTACCATTTTATTAATATTTATGCCCTAATTAATTTACAACCCTTTATTTTGGTAAACTTTTGAGTTTCTGTGAGTAGTTTTATAACGTAATCTTTTGCTCCCAAATGCGATAAACTGCTCCTCTTTACACAAAATACTGACATCATTAAAAGGATAGCTCACCCAAAAATGAAAATTATCCCATGATTTACTCACCCTCAAGCCAAACTAAATATATATACATAAATATATCTCCGATTGTGTTCGTCTGAGAGAAGATAGTCGTATACACCTAGGATGGCTTGAGGGTTAGTAAATCATTGGATAATTTTCATTTATGGGTGAACTATCCCTTTAAATGCATTTATTCATTTATTTTAAAAGCTGCTTTTGATAGTTTTATATTAATGAATTTGTTCAACTATACCTGATAGTCACTGCTGGATGCTTTGTAAGCGGCACTGAGGGGTCTCATGACAGATCGGGGAGTTGATACAGGGTGACTGGGGGTGCCGTGAGCCTTCACTGGGGGCGTGAACACAGAAATGGAAGTACTGCCCTTGTCTGAGCTCTCCATTACACTCTGCCAAAAAAAATACAACGTAACATTATTAATGTTACAATTATTACATGCAGGGACACTTCCATCCACCACGCTCGTTTTCACAAGGAAATTATTGCTTTTGTGCTTGTACCTTATCGATACATGGTTTGACACCAATCATTATGGCTTCTCCAAATATCTTTCCATCTTTACTGAGAGCTTTCCGTGCCTGCAGTTTAGACTGATACTGGACATGCATCCAGTTTCCTGAATTAGACATCTGTAAATGATAAGTAACATCCATTTTTATCAGTTACAAATCATATATAAATCAAACTGCAATGATGAAACCTGGCCTGTACTTACTACATGTTTTAATATGTTTCCATACTGTGCAAACTGTAAAAGGATGTATGAAGCCGATGCTGGAGGGAAGCTGTGTGCAAACAAACAAATAAGAATTTTATGTCATATGTAGACAACAGAATAGGATGAATTACTTAATAGGACTGTAAAGAAAAATAAAAGCACAATAAAATAAATATATAAATAAATTTTTTTTAAAACACTAAGACAAAACCCACACACCCAAACACTGTGACCCAGGTGTCATCTAGCTGGTCGTCAGAGGACAGAGCATCTCCTTGTGTGAAGAACGGATCTACTTGAGCTGGGGAAAGCGTTGTTTTCCTCTGCTGACCCGCGGGGCTAAACAAATTAGAGACTATAGAACAAAAAAAAGACACTAAGAATCTATTTTTTGGCAGGAAACTTCATTTAATAAGTAATCAAACTATATTTACCCGTTCCTGGTGTCCCTGGTAGACCAGACAATGGTGTGTGCACTCCAGAAAATGGCTGTGAAAAACAAATTTATAAGCCAAGGACAAAATCTGATTAACAAAATGCTTTCAAACCTTTCTCTTACATTAGTTATAAATTAAATGTTAAGTGTGTAATTGCTAAATCTGTGCAATCGTATTCAAAACACTGTGTCTCATTCACTAACCGTGCATACACACAAATTTGTGTGTGAAATCTGTGTATGAAACTTTTCACTAATAACTTTCATTTTGAAATGTGTGAGACCACACATACATACAAATTACATACTCTGGGTGGCCTTATAACAATGTTACTGTTAAGATTAAATTTTTTCTACTTAGATATTTCATCTTAAATATATTTCAACATATACAGTAAAATATCAAGTAAAAAGTGTGTTATAGTGTGTGAACTGTGAAGCTCCCCTGCAAAAAAAAAAAAAGAAAGAAAAAAAAATGCATATACACGCATGTACAGCTGGCTAACCAAACGTCTGTAGTCTGATCTGTATAATTGGTGTTTACTGTGTTTGAACTGGTTTTGAGGATGACACTCTTGACATTGCTCAAGGATCTTGCCGCATGTCTGCTGAGAGTGACGAAAGACTGTAAAGGAAACCCTTTATATGGAGTTTGTTTGGCTGTGTTTTCCCCCCCCAAATGACTAACCTTGGGCACACAGTTGTTTATTTAGAATACTACAACTTCATTAACATTAGAATGATGTTAAGAACAAGTTCATGTGCGTATGCACGTTGTGAATTAGGAGTAAATTTAATGAAAAGTTCTCCTGTGTGTATAAATATGTATAATCCATGCAATTATTAGTGAATGCGACCCAATATCTTTTAACTACCAAATTTCTTAAATAACATTTTCAAATTGACATGATATATCAGATTAGGGTTGATCATTTCTTTTCAGTATTATTCATTCAATATTTAATGTTACACAATACCAGTACTCACTACTGACTTTGAAAGTCAAGTAATTTTAATTTGTATATTGATTTAAAGTTAAAAAAAAAATATATGCAAGATAAATTGAATGTCTCTCTGTGTTCTTATGTAAACACAGGATATGTGCTTCAGTCTCAAATTAAAATCTATGAGTTTGTTTGCTCTTCTCACTTGTTTGCGAGCAGCAAGAGGTGACATTCCAACACAGGAGCCGTTGAGGTCATCGTAGATGCTTCTGACTGGAGGGGCTCCACTCTTGTCTTTAGGTGTTGGGACCACCGGCTGTGGCGGAGACCCACCTGATGGAAGACAGGATCAAATCTCTTACCAAGTAACTTTTATGCTGTGTAAAAAGAAGTCAGAAGTCCTTATGGTATTAGCAAAACACAAAGAATAATAAGTGTTTACCAGCCAGAAGAGGAGACCTCGTTTCTGCCCCACCTCCTGTCAACCCAAAAGACCTAGGTTGAGGTGTGACAGGAGCAGGCAGGTCTCCCATCAGAAACCCAGGTAAAAACTGAGCCCCAGGCTTGGGGGAAGTAGGGGACCCAAGTGTCATTGGTTCAATACCTGTTACGAGACATCAGAAAGTGTTTTCAATAGTTGAATACTTCCTACAAACTATCTAGAACATATATTTGCATTTAACAGCTAGGTGCGGACAATCGGGCACATAAATAAATAAACGCAAATCATTCAAAAGGCACTTTCAAAGGTTTGTCACTTTACATTAAATATGAAATACCGGCATATACTGATATCGCATTAGTTGTTATAAAGCTTATAAAACACATGCCTTCACTGTAATGTAGCTACTGGTCATATTAGCACAGCCACATTACGCACGTTTCTACAAACTCATAAAAGACATCAACATACAAACACAGGACTCGAGTAAAGCACAAAAACTTACTCTGGATGTCCATACCGGGTCACTAACACGGCCGCCTCGGACAAAAGATTAGCCCTGCTTTGACAAATAAAAAAGAGTGCAAAAATTTTTTGAACCAGGCGGAAATTACGCGTGTTCAAATAAGCCGACACCAACGCGCTCCACTTCCGCTTTCACGAGACCAGCGTGCGCCCCTTCAGGAAAAGACGTGAAACTGATTTTTTTGTTTCACATTTTTAAAAAAAATAATCTTAAGACCTGTTTTAAATCTAACTCTTTTTAGTCACTGTATCAATTTCTCTCATTTTCTCTTAATTGTCTTATATATTATGTTGTAAACACAGACGAAAAGATGAACCTGTAAAATATTGTATCACTGTATTTACATTTTTCAGGTTCTTACACTATCTCATCTGTAGATGACACTGTTGTTCCACAGAGGCTAGTTATGCATGCATTTTATTGAATACAATATAGTTGATGTTGATATAATTTCTTGGGCAAGAGGTAATAAATTCTTGATAGAACGAGAATTAATGTTAATGAATTAATGTTATGCTAAGTTTAATAAAGTTTCTGACATAAAGGATGATACAGAGTTGATGGTTTAAAAAAATGCTCTTAAAAAAAATATTCTTTAGATGATTAATATGGTTTAGATGATTTTAAAAAATAATCTTTACCCTATTTTTCAAAGAAGGTGCAGAAGGTTCAGTGCACGTGATTGGACTACATCCTGCCAGAAGTGTGCGCCGTAAAAAATAAAATGGTTTTGAAAGCAGTGCTAAGTATTCATTAGTGCTCAGTGATTTATATCAACAGTAACCATGTCTCTCCAGAACAAAGAGGCAGAGAGAGCAAGAGTTTCCTGTAAAATGACTGAGCTCATATCCCCTCGAGCAACACTGAATATATGATGCCAGTCATCTGCATCCAAATAAAGAGAGAAACGCCAGCTCTGTCTAAACCCATTAAGCAAATTGCCATATTTGATAAATGCATTTGTCTGTTTATTTTGATTTATTTAAACAAATCGACACCCAGAGGGTTCCTTTCCTTTATAAATCCCTAGATGTTGAGTGATGTCTCAGAATAGCATTATATTTGTAGAGTTAAACACATGCATATTCTAAAACCCAACTCATGTAATAAAGCATTCTTGTTGCTCGCAGTGCTGTGGAACTTCATTTTGCTCAAATCATTTATTTCACATCTGTTCAGTGCACATCATGACTTTCATTCATTTTGACAAGGTATATCATCTTCAATAGCTCTGAACTGCGTGCCACACTGAATTCTTGCCTGGGAAAGAGTCTATTATCAAGGAGCGAGATAAAGTTGAGGTGTTGATGAAGCTGTCTGATCATAAAAGAATGCAAACAGCTTGCTCTCTGCAACTTGTACCAGTCAGTGGCAGCCTTGCCTTTATTACTCTGCTGTATTTCATTACTGTCACGCCATAATGAGCACTTTTTGACCTCAGTAAACTGTGAAACCAGCTGCTTATTGTGTATTACACCTTCACAAAGTTGAAAAAGAGTGAAGAGGCACATTGCAATTAAAATGACTCTAATAAAATAAAGGTCATACTTGTGAAATATGATGCGCACGAGCTTATTACATTTAGCAGATGCTTTTATCCAAAGCGACTTACAAAAGAGGAACAAAGCATTCATCAAAGAGCTAACAATCATTGTAGTACACAGTTACAGGTTTATTAGACAACTAGATTAGGAAACCGAAAAGAGAAGAAATGCAGAGGAGATTTGTTTGTTTGTTTGTTTGTTTGTTTGTTTGTTTGTGTGTGTGTGTGTGTGTGTGTGTGTGTGTGTGTGTGTGTGTGTGTGTGTGTGTGTGTGTGTGTGTGTGGTTCAGGTAAGCCCTACGTTATGGGGACAAAATGTCACCACAAAGATGGCAATATTCGAAATCCTTTTTTGGTCCCCATGAGGAAAACAGCTTATAAATTATACTAAGTGTTTTGTTTTTTTTTTTTTTTTTTTTTGGGGGGACAATGTACAAATGCAGAAAGTTTTGAGGGGTAGGTTCAGGGGTAGGGGACAGAATATACAGTTTGTACAGTATAAAAATCATTATGTCTATGGAAAATCACCATAAAACATGGAAACCCAAAATGTGCTTGCGGAAGAGGTGAAAAGTGTTTGGGAAGAGGAGTGTCTTCAGCTGCTTCTTGAAAGAAGTGATGTTCTCAGCAGTTCGGGTGGAGGTTGGCAGTTCATTCCACCAGAGAGGAACAGAGAGCGTTAAAGTCCCCCTGTAGTCAATAATATTATCCTTTAAAACTCATCTTTGATCACCAAAATGACACAGTATTTAAACATTTTTTCCTGTGAAAAAAAATTAAATTTCTTCATGCCTTAAAATAGATTGAATGTAACTCTACACTCTTGCCTCATTTAGTATACACGGATCAATGAATATGCAAATTAGCCCCGCCTCCACTCACTCGCACGAGCTCAGAGATCCACTCGGTCAACTTACTGAGGTAAACGCAGAACAATGGAATCGCTCTTTACAACATCGGACACATAACGGTAATTAATATGATTAGCCTTTTGCTTGACTATGTTATCAAAAAGCTAATAATGTGTCACTAATGTTACACAAACTATGTACCCGTTTGCCATGTCAGAGTCAGACAGCTGCCTTCTAACAATCAGTATCACAAACGCTTTGAACAACTCAGAACATCAGTGAAGAAAGGCACGTAGTTCATAATAACATTGTAAAATACATCATACACCCACCAAATTGCTAAATCTACACATTTTTTCATATCAACAGAAAAATATACAGGGATAACCTCTCGAAACTCCTCTGCTAGTTCGCTGTCAATGATATGCTAAAGCCTGCCGGCACGTTGATTACAAGGTAGTTTGTGACGTCTTTTTTTCACTGCAGTTTTAAGGAGAAAATACTTAGCAATGGTCTTGACATATGAATTTGCACATGGTTTGTCTTAAAGCATATTAAAAACACCACATAGACATATAAACAACATTAAAAACTTGATTTTCACCACAGGGGGTCTTTAAAGTTTTGGAGAGTGACTTTTTGCCTCGTTGTGAGGGAACAATGCGTCGCTCATTCGGTGACCTGAGCTGGCGGGAAGGAGCATGCATTATTAGTAGTGAGTTGAGGTAGGGAGGAGCTGCAGTGGTCCTGAAAGCCAGCGTTAAAACTTTAAATTTGATTCTGGCCACAACTGGGAGTCAGTGGAGTGAGATCAGCTGGTGTGTGACATGGGTTCTCTTTGGCTGATTGAAGACTAGACGAGCTACCGCATTCTGGATCATCTGCAAAGGCTTAGTCTTGCTGGTGGGAAGGGAATTGCAGTAGAGTCCAGTCTTGAAATTACAAGTGCTTGGACGGGTAGCTGTGGTCTGACTGAGCATTAGACAACCAACAATATCAGCAAATCCTGTGTAGATGATATTCCCTTTATTGTTTAAAACAAGATGAACATCTTTCTTATAAATTCACCTGAGACTTTTACAAAAAAGCTTATTGACTTATTGATTAACAGCATCTTCCTCAGTACCTGTATGCTGAGTCATGAATCCAGTGATTGCATTAAATGCCCCATTTTACTTATGACAATGAAACTGATAACAAAACAGATGTCAAGGTCAGCTTGCTTGCTGAATCTCATAAAGTCAGCAGTGTGAACAGCACCCAAACGTGCTGCAAAGGAAACTTTGCTGATGGGGAGATATTTGAGACTCCTGCAAGAGGAAACCTGCAAGGATTTTCCACAACAGTTGCCATGTGCAAACAACTGAAAAAGTGTTCAATGTGCTTTGAGTGATAAATGGTTATAATTGCCGACGCTATGTGCACTTTATAAGAACCTTTGTGTACTCTTCTGTGCATATCCTCTTTTGTTTTGAATGTATCATGACAGTGAAAAGGGGTTTTCATCCCCAGCTTTATCATCTATTAAACCCAGCTTTTAAACTGGGGTAAAGCAACATTTCACACTTTCAATTTTAAAAAGGGGTTTAGCACTGCTTTCAAGGGTTATTTTTCCCATAGAACTTTTTTTAAAGTCTTCATTTAGCCTAAGAGTTCAGCTGTGAACCAAACCAACCAGCTACAAGGTGAATCACAACATTACAAAGCAAAAAAGCATTTGAAAATCAGACAAAAAGACAAAGGCACAAGACTGTGTACATAACAGCTTTAATGAGGGACAGAACTACAAACTACCTGAAGCGCTGTGAATGACATAATCAAATTAAAAATGATGAGAAGTATAAAATCATTGATTTAAAGAAATAGTTCACCCAAAAATGAAAATTATCCCATAATTTACTCACCCTCAAGCCATCTTAGGTGTATATGACTTCTTTCAGCCGAACACAATCAGAGTTATATTAAATAATATCCTAGTTCTTCCCAGCTTTGTAATGGCATTGAATAGTACCTGAGTTTTTGAAACTCAGAAGGCATTTATTAACCCACTGGAGTCATATGGATTACTTCTATAATGGATGGATGCACTTTTTGGAGCTTCAAAAACCTTTCCTTGCGCATACAAAAATCTCGCTGGATTATTACAATTAATAGCAAAAGGAATGTCTGGAAATGTAAACTGATATTTCCTACAGAGACACTACAGCAAAAGATATAAATAACTGGCTTAAACCCATTTTTGTTGGTGAAAATATTAATGTGCCTAAGACTTTTGCACAGTAATGTATCTCTTTAAGTGTCAAAGGCCCTATAGGTCTAACATTGCACACAATAAGCAAAATCAAACTCTTCTCCTTTTGTTTTCTTGGTAGAAATACACAGAGGTAATGCCAAACCAAAGTATATTTTCCTCAGGAAGGACAATTGCTCACAGTTTAGTGCTGCACAACATTTCATTATGCTGGACCCAGCTGCAGTGATAGGCACTTTGTAATTATGTGGTTGTAGGAGGTTTGTGATGAAGGGACACCCAGGGTCATCCTTCTGCGTGAAGCATTTAAACATGTATTATTCAGCAGCCTGGCACAGAACATTTCCAGGACCCTGACAGAGCTGAGCTGCACAGCTTTACCTTTCGCAAACCTCTCATTTACTGCAGGAAAAATGCATTTAACATTGAGAGGGGACAAATATTGAATGCTGCTCAATTTTTGGTAGGTTAAATATACAAATGTTGTTCTACATGGTCAATAATAGCTTGCATTTGGTGCAGTAAGGATATAATGGCTGTTTGCATTTCATATGTAGAGTCTGAGACCATGCATTGGACTGTAGTGGAGATATAAAAAAATAACTTCACAGTTATTTCCAATGACAAGCTTTTTCAATTCACTGAAATAAAGTATTTAAGAGTGAGCTTAAAGAGGGAGCTGGGGTTTTAGTTGCAAGGTTATTGGAGAAAGAAAAAAAAAAGATAGTTTCTAAGATCAAATGCTTTCAATGAATGGTCTAAATGTTTGACATAAATGTTTCATATAACTAGTAAACAAACAGTACTGTATAGCAAAAGTTCACTTTTAGCATAGTTGCAATACTAAAGAAACTCTTAAATGTGTACTTAAAATTTACTACAGCTACACATAAAGTACTCTCAAAAGTTTCAAAACTAAATAAATGGGCCAACTTTCTCCCAAGAAGTATTGAAACAGTACAAGTACATGTACAATAATGAAGCGTAGCGTTAGTTCTGGCAGGTCACGTCAGTCAAGCTCGAGTCAGCTGACTCTCAGCTGAACAATACGACGCAGCATCCCTATATATAAGATCCATTCAGTATTATCAGCAGCTTTATCGCGTTGCTCAGGAATTACCCTCCTCCATCCCCAGCTCCCCCTCTCGTCCACAGTCAGAACCTGGCCTTCCGATATTCCTCTTTGAGTCAGATTCATTTTTCATTAAATATGTTGTGCATTAAATTATTGAACATTATGATATCTGGGATGTAACCAGATGCTTGCCCAGAACAGAACCATATACCACCAATCCAAACTGTATGCTAACTGTCAATCATCTTTGACGATATTAATCCTGACAGAACTGGCATCTGTTTTGGTTTCCTTTTCACTGTATGTCACTGTATCTGCCTGAGTTCTCTAGTTTCCCTCATTGTTAATTAGTTCCTCACACCTGTTTCACTTTAATTACTCTCCCCGCATTTAGCCCAGAGTTTCCTTAGTTCATTGGTCCAGAATCGTCTAAGTTGAACTCCTGATGTGTTTCCAATTTTGTGTGCCAAATGCATCAGATGTTAAGCCAACGGTCCGTGGCCCCAGCAAGGTCCTGTCCGAAATGGCACACGAGCGCCCCCTTTGCGGTCAATATGCGCCTTCAATGTGCACTTTTGCAGCAGACTCATACCCAACAATCAAAACAGCATTATACGTCACAAAAGTGCGGACTCAGAGGAAGATTGCGAGGGCTTAGGTTAAGCCTGATTTATATACTTTCGCCTGGCTCCGCACCGCGAGGCTCCGCTGACTGCGCGCGCATCTCCCCAAACGGACGAGACGTTTATGCTTGACGCGCTCACTGTTGTTCTATTCTTTCATTTAGTCTCGTGAACATTTTTATTAAACATGGACATTTATTTTCATTAAAAAGGATTATTTCTGGTATTGTTGACACATTTTGTAAACTAATTTAGACGCGCAAACTGGGTGCTGGTGTGGTGAGATGTACATGCTCGGCCAGATTCACCTCGCATTCATGCATCTTCGGATGCGAAGCTGCGCGGAAAGTTACAAAATTGGCCATGCACACCGCCACGCGAAATGGGTTCACGCCCACTCATTGCACACTTCTGCCAACGCCACGATGACTTCATTTTTTTCACGCACACCCAAGCGAACTTGAGGACGCTTCGAATATAAATCACCATTTTGGGTTCCATTTAGGACAGGGCCCAACCACCAGAACACAAACCGCATAGCAACACACTAAAACAAATATGTGGGCAGTTTCATAATCAGACCAGATGTCTTTAATTATCTTTGGGTCTAGTGTTTGTGTAGGAGTCAGAAGAGCATTCTGTCACCCTAAAGGTAGTTTCTCCAGCTTTCCTGGTTACATTTAACTCCCATCTTCCTGGCCCCCGGACAGAAGGGCCCATCTGGTTCAAGCGCAGTAATCAGCTTTCATTAATCAGCCACTGTTTCTCAAAAACAACCTGAAAAGTTAAATATTACATGGTAATTGTGAGAATTTAATTCTGCTCTTTAATGCACTGATGAGCTTCAGGAGTCAAGAGGCTCCACTCAAGAGAAACTGAATCAGTAAAGCTTCTTTCTCAAATGTTCCAGGTTATGAAGAAGGGCAGACAGGCCCTAGAGATGAGTGCACTTCACCAAAGAAGGTCAATACTATGACATTTCATACAAGGGTAATCTTTGAAATGGCAGTTCTTGATTTCTGATGTAACATCGGAAATTTGAGAAAAGGTACATGAACTCTTCCAAAAGGGGCCTTTTGCAGTGATGCCATAGAAGAATCATTTTTTGTTCCCAAACAACCTTTCAGTGAACAGTTCTTAAAAAAGCATTTCTTTTTGTTTAATGTGAAGAGCATATTAATAATCAAGAATAATCTTTTGTCCGATTGATGTTAAAGGTTCTTCATAGAACCATCATTGCCAATAAAGAACCTTTACTCCAGTTTGGGAACACCATATGAGAAGTAATTTCAAAACAAAGCATTCGGCATTTCAAATTAGCCTTGATTCATTTAGGAATGAAACTGATACTGTGTTGCTTTGAAGTTGATTCTGCTTTGACTTCATTTGAAACTATACAAAAACAGACAAGGTAACGGCAAATTCTGTGTCCAAAATGTAAGTCACTTAATATTAAGTTTCTTGTTCTTGCATTGTTGTATAACAGCGATATCACACTAGAAAAGGTGTGATATTGCTTCATTATGGTCTGATTCTCAAATTAAATAAGTACAGATCAATGCATTGAAACACCGAATTTATATTATCGTTATGTTCCATGTGACAATCTCAAACATTCAAAAAGTTAATTCTTGTATGAAGAATCTGTCTAGAGAGACTTGACTACCTTGCTACAGTGAGCGGAAAATATGTGATGGACCCCTGTGTGTTAATATAATTAAGCCTGGGCTGTTACAGCCCAGCTCAGATATGCTCCAATTTCACAAGTGAATATTAATGTTTTATTAGAGACTAAATCTAAATCTAATATAATGATATTAGATTATTGTTTTCCTCCAACCTGATGACAGATGATGCCACTGTGTCTTATCCTTCAAATACTATATTCCAGCACAAACAACATTTAATATGCAGCTCTGCACATATCTTGAATTCTGTTAGATAATTTCATACATCATACACATTGTCTGCACAGACTGGCTCTGTTATAAATTTAATATCAAAAGCTTAGACGGGTCACTGTCCCTGGGTTTGTTTATTTGTTTTGGTAGATTATTTTGCAGAGTCTAACTCGCATGCAATTGTTTTTGTTTGCATTACATATTGTGCATCCCATTGGAATATCCTGATGGCTTTTTCTGATATGAAATACAGCATTATCTATAATGCATTTCCCCTCTCACAAAATCCATTCTTGTGAAGGCAATGCTGGAAACACAGAGGCCAGAACTACAGTAGGTGTTCCATAATTGATGGTTACTTTTAAAATGTGATCTTACATAAATTAAAATGAAATGCTAAAATCTAACCTTAAAGGGAAAGTTTACGCAAAAAAATGAAAATTCTGTCATTTACTCATGCTCATGTTTTTACAAACCTGTTTTGGGTGAACTAACCCTGCAACGGATGAAAACGCTTTTGAATGCACATCAGCCCCTTGAGATAGATCCAAATAATGCTAAAATATTTGCCTCACTGTTAATAGGGACCTATTATACCTTTTTTCAAAGTCTTGTTTTTGGGTCTACTAGAGCAGGGTTTCATGCTTGAATTTTTTTTTTAAAAAAAAACATATATTTTACATAGTTGCAGCACCTCTTTTCCAAGTCTGTCAGTAACGCTCTATTTAGCTCTATGAAGCCTCTTCTTCCGAAAAGCATAATGAGCTCTGATTGGTTGGCTGGACCATTGTGTTGTGATTCGTCAACTTCTTCAAGCATGTTTTAGAAACGTCACGCCCCTTACCATAACCACAAGTTTTTGTGTCTGCCTTGGGCGGGATTTAAATGAGAGATATTGTGATGTATACGTTCCCAGCAGAAAACTCTACAGACTACAATCGAGGCCTTTCAAGGAGTTCAGAAACAGTGCTTACTGATATAATAACTCTATATCACTTTGTGCTTTGTAACTTTGCAGACATTTTCTTGCTCAAACAGCAACATTATACAGTGTTTCCTGACATACTGACTCGTCACAACAGATGTGACTTCAGAACATTCTTCTTTAGGAGGTAAACACCTTTCTATTCCTGGATTTACCATCTATTCATTATTTATAGAGGTCAGTGATTTTGACAGGGAATGTTTTTCTCTGCCATTTCTCTAGAGACCCCATACAGATGTCTTTACACTGATTAAGTTATGAGTAATGTGTAGATGCTGGAAATGTCACAGGGGTTTCCTTCGGCTCCTAGCCCAGATTTCCAAGATCAGCTCAGCTGCACAGTCAGAGGTGAGATAACGAGACCTCCTCCTGTAATATGTTTGTTAACGAGGGTACAATTGGCATGCTGGGTGAGTGGGCTGATTTTCGGGCTGGCTCCTGTGGTGACCACTCTAGTGATGGGAATATAGCTTCCCACCAATGATACCCTTCCAAGATATTAAGTAGCAGTCTGATGTTTGTCATAATAGCTCTATTTATGTAATACGAAACTGTCTGAATCTCTTGAGTAACAGCCTGTTGGCATGCAAGGATATCGTGAATTTGGCAAGCTTGTAATACCTCACCTTGTTGTAATAGAAGGCTTGGAAGGCAACAGTGTTTTGTTTTTTGTTTTTTACCTCGCTTTGACCATTCACTCACCCTCATGTCGTTCAAACCTGTATGAATTCTTCTACAGAGCACAAAAGCAGATGTTTAGCAGGATGTTCATGCAGCCCTTTTCCATACAATGAAAGTGAATGGTGACAAGTGAAATGTAAGGTTTGTGTGAGGAAAATTAAGTACCCTGTTGTTCTGAAATCTCGTTAGTGCAATTTGAATATGCATATATTAAAATTTGGTGCATCACACTCAGTATAAAACACATGCTGTTTGGCACTGACAACATACCTGACATGGCACGTTATATTTAAATATTAAAGTCGGCATGAAATGGAAATTGCAACGTATATCCAACAGAAACAGTTTCTCAAACAAGAAAAAATGTAGGACAGGACTTGATTTTGTACATTGTACAGTGAAAACAAGGCTGTGAGGGAATATAGTGCATTCGATGGATTGTACTGTTGTTTAACAACATTCTCATTGTTCAGCTGAAAAAACGTCTTTCCGGGAAAAAAAAAAAAAGTAGACAAAACAGTTTTAACAGTTGTAAAAATTACGTGATCTAGGACTTTTATACAGTGTGTGCCATTGTAAAGGCTGTAAATCTGTCCCTCACAGCTTCGTTTTCATCTGTGTTAAATTCAATATGGCGTCTAATTTGACTAAGGTCTATTGCCGTGATGTCATGTGAGTGATAGGTTATGCTATCAACCATTATACCACCGACTCCAACAAATCAGACAATGTGACCTCATTACTTTCCCCTGCCAGACAGAATTGACACTCATGAAGCTGTGAAGGGCCAGTATCTCCTGCACTAGAACAGAATAATATAAAATGGATAATTCAGCTCTAAAGCCTGACTGAATGAACCACGCTGTACATTAGCCGATATACACTTGTGAATTGCCAATATTTCCACTGAGAAAATTTCTTCAAAACTTTTTCTGTAATTGAGTTTTATTGAAATATTTTCTGAGATGGTTTAGGTGCTAAAGGCTGTCAAATGCTGAAGCTCCAATCAACCAAAATCAGAGGAGCAAGTACAGATACAATCCTTCATTCATGTCCATCCTTAGCCATTTTATGCAATCAGTGGTTCAGCTGCCCCTTTGTTTCATCTGCTGATTGAAGCTAATATTAGTTTAAGCAATAAATGGCAGGCCCTATAGGGTCTCAATCCAGAGTCATCCGTTTCTGTTTTTTATTCATTTAAAAGCACTGACAATGAAAGGGTAAAACAAAAATATAATGCACTTTAATATTTGTAACATCAGTGTATAGCATTCATTGAGTGTTTAAGGTAATATTGTTGAAATTCCACATTCAAAGCCATTGCCTACAATTACTCTCTGTGTGTAAATAACACTCTATTCTTGAATAAACCAAGGTAAATTTGTATGTGTATGGCCCATTAACAGCAGATGGCATTCACTCACATGACTGCCCAGTGATCAGTCCCTGTCTAACCACTAGGGCAAAGTCACCTCCCTGCCCACATAGCTAGTAAAGTTAAATTTACTGAAGAAAGTACAGCTTTGGAAGCCATCAAGCCCAATGGTGCCAAGGGGATATATAATATCTGGAGAAAGTTATAGCATTCCAAAACATTTCCCTGGTAGCAATGGTACCTGGTAGGTAATGAGCTGTGATGTGAAAGGCAGCAGACAAGTACAATTTAGTCTATTTTAATCATTCTACATTTATTAATTTAATTTAGGTTTCTATTTATTGTATCTAAATTCCATCTAAAAACCAGATATCCAGATTCAGTTTGAATAAAGGAAAACATCTTAACCAATCCTGTGCAAGAAATGGAATCTTGACTAATATATGGATTTTTATATTTAGATTTTTAGACTTTGTTGTTTTTAGATTGGAAATGACATCAAAAATAAAATAAAATAAAATAACTTAAAAAAGAACACCTTTACTATTTAAAATGATCCTGTAATGAATATGATTAAACTTAGCATGTAATAATATTGTCACGTTTGGTTTTGGGTTTTGTTTGTTTCATGTCTTTTATTTTGTAATTTGGCATTGTCATGTTTCCTGGTTTGTCATGTGATTCCCTTGACTCCCTGTTCATTTTCATTTCAAGTTTCAAGTCAGGTCTTTGTTTATTTTGTTCGCGTTTTGGTTAATAAAATGGCACTTGGGTTCAACTCTGCTCGCCTTCAGTGGACTTTCGTTACAAATATACTAAGCAGTTATATACATATTTCAAATTAATGTTGTTTGATAGTTGATGGAGACCCAATGTCTCACAATGAATTCATATAATGTATTTACAGTACCACCCAAACAAACAATCAAACAAATAAATAAATATATTTATAAATATATGTATGTATATATATATTATATATATTATAAATATGTATGTATATTAAATATTTTACTTTTTTTTTTTATTACTTGTAGAGATAAATAAAAAACAGACCAGGAGCACAGCTATGCAGTGAACACATTTCAGAAAAAGAACATTTTGTTGTTGTTTTGTTTTTGTTTTGTTTTGTTTTTTTCGTTAAATGAGAACTTCAGGATCTTAAAAAAAAAAAAAAAATCTGGTTTTGTGTGAATTTCATCTTTGTACTGGTGTGTTTGCATTTCTCCTATAGTATTTTCTCAGTTGCTGGCAGACTGGACATCACTGCATCCATGTACGGATTAGTTATGGAACTCGAGATTAAAATTTCCTCTCTGACGTCTCCATCTGCTGTGCTTATTTCACTTAACAACCTTTGCAACAACTCAATGTCCTTTTTTCATCTTACAAGGTTAAAAGGTAATTCTGGACATTTCTATCATGATTTTTTTTTTTTTTTTTTTTTCTGTGAAGGTCAGTTCTTGAACCAGTCATGTTGTAAGATGTGCTGTAAGGTGAGCCATGACTTTGCATTTTGCTGGTATTGGTGATCAGCTTTGGCCGATACTGAGCCGGCATTCAGACATAAACACGGAAGCCTTCACTGTGCTTACTGCGACAACTGCATAAGGATAATGACAGGGAAGAGAAGAGATTGTTGAATAAAGTCGTTATTTTTGTTTTGTTTTTGTGCATTCAAAATTTTCTCTTCGCATCATAACAATTAAGGTTGAACCACTGCAGTCACGTTGACTGTTTTAACGATGTCTTTAGTACCTTTCTGGGCATTGATAGTGATAATTATATTGCTGTCTATGGACGAGTCATATACCTCTCGGATTTCATCAAAAATATCTTCATTTGTGTTCCGAAGATGAACAAAGGTCTTACAGGTGCGACATGAGGGTGAGTAATTAATGACAGAAATTTCATTTTTAGGTGAACTAACCCTTTAAATGGCCTCCATAGTCACGAGATCTCAATCCAATAGAGCAGCTTTGGGATGTGGTGGAATGGGAGATTCGCATTATGGATGTGCAGCCGACAAATCTGCAGCAACTACGTGATGCTATCATGTCAATATGGACCATAATCTCTGAGGAGTGTTTCCAGCACCTTGTTGAATCTATGTAATTAAATTGTAATTGTAATTAAACAATGAAGTACACTGCTTTAACATTTACACCAAGAATTATAATTATAATGATAACTAACCAGTTTTAAAATTTTAAAAAGTAACCTTTTGTCAAGCTCTTTTCTTTTTCTTTGGTCTGGGTATGCTGGACCTCTGAGAGAAGAGATTGATGTATTGTTGTTGCTGCAAAGTCGTCCAGCTTGAGACCATGTCATAAAATTATATTACTGGTTTGATAAGCCATATCGACACATCTTAATTCTGGAATATGTGCATCCCTGAATGACCTTGTTTGATTTCATCTTACAAAATGGAGGTCATGTATCTGAAAGAACAGTAAAAGGCATCATGCTACAATAAGCCACACTAGCAGTACAGCAATGTGCTTACAACAATGTTCTCCTTAATGACCACCCAGTATAAACTTCCTGATCAACACAGACACTACAGCTTAAGTTGCTACAATTAAATAATGTAATTATCGATTTATTACATATTGAAATATAGATGGAAAAAAAAGAAAAAAAAAAAAGTCCAGTTCACTTATCACTTAAAAGCTATATCTAGCCTTTTAAAAAGCTTCCCTAGAGTCTCTCTAAAGCAAAGCGCCATTAGGTATAATACTGATATTAGGGGCACATATTTGAATAGACATGACTAAAAGCTGTTCCCCTCTAGGTAAGGTTCTCTGTCCTCATCCTGTGAATATGCTTCTATATCATTGAAAGGAACAGCCTCTGAACCTGTCCTCCAGGTGTGCTGTGCCTATGAACTAAAAATCAAAATAACATCTAATCACCCTCTTTGCTACAGTTTGCTGCTCTCCCATATCCTATTTCACAGTTCAGTGAAATCTGCCATGGCTCCAATTTCAACCTAGAGGACTAGAGGGATATGCTTAAAAGTCCATATGTCTTTAGATCACACAGCTGTGGGTCAAGACCTGTTTTAGATTGTGATGATATATGATATAGGACTAATAAAACAGTGTTACCGTTACCGTAAGATCTCGTCATGACATCTGATCTTAAAATTATTTATTGTCAACATACACAAATAACACTTAGAAGTCATAAAATTATAAAAGCTGCACAGAGAGTGTGTTTAACTCTCTGGGTTAACTTGCATGATGGAGAACAGTTAAAAAAGGGAATTGAAGTGCTTCTGTGCCAGCGGACCCTCTTAAAGGAAAGAAAAAATTTACTGGACCACTAATCGGCACCCTCATGAGAGCCACTGCTTGGACACACACATACTTAGACACAATTTATACAACAAGAGGCAAATATTGTGTTAGGCTACTTATATTGTAGACACAATGTTGCCAGTTCTTTTGCCTGTTTTTGCTCAACCAAAGGAAGCCACTGAAGAATTAGCCATTGCATCTCCAAACAACAAAGCATTGTTGATTTGTTACTGACTGAATCAGTGTTTTTGAATGAATTGGTTGAGTGAATGATTCAATTACTCACTCATAAAGACAGTCAATTGTTGCCACCTACTGGCGTACTGATGTAACCTGTAGAAAGACTATTGTTATAACCCCAAACCTTACTTACTCGAGGTATGTTGGTTCCAAAAACGTGTCCGGGAGTAAGTTCATCCAACTCAGAGTATGTTCACGGTTAACACACAAGACATTCTCAACAGAGTCTTTTATTATAGAAATACATTATAGCATAGAAAACGAACGACCTGTTGCAAAAATAAATAAAAAAATCTAAATGCAGATCAATGATTTGTGAGATGAGAATTATATAGCTATATATTATAATAAAAGTAACATTTCCTTGTTTTAATAGCACTTTATATTTTTATATAAATTTATATAAAATATTGCACACAATCTGTCAAGCCCACTAGAGCTTCATTAATAGGTCACGCATGTGCTGAACACCTCTGAAGTAAACTAACCCTGGAACATGAGCTGCTCTGGAGCAGGTTATGTTTAGAGAGTAAGTTGCTATGGCTACTTACATACTCTGAAAGTTACCTCCGTTTTTGGAACTGAAAGTTGAGGTTATCCGCTTACTTACTCTTAAAAATACCCAGGTATGTCACATAACCTGCTTTCTGGAATACCCCCCTGGTTAATTGTTCAGAAGTCAAAATTGATAAAACGGATATTGTCATGTGTGGCTGTAGTGAAGCTCGCACAACGAATGAGATAGATAACAAAAACTGTCTTTAATAAAATAAACAAAAAACACTCAGGCAATTGCAGGAGAATACAAAACACAACCACATTAACTTAGACAATGCTGGACAATGAACTGAACAAAACAGGGAGTATATATACAGAGAAGCAAACAAGGGAACTAAATGGGACACAGGTGTAATTAATCAGGAAATTAACAAGGAATTAAACCACAGGGAATCTGGAAACAGGGACAACCACACTTAGACACAAAGAAACTAAACATAACCGTGACAGAGTTATAGGTTATAAGGTATTTTTGTTACATCAAGTCAGCTTAAATAGTGGTTCAACTTACCTGAAATCACACAGCAATCTGTAATGACTTATATATTGTCAGAATACTGTTGTTTTGATTAAAAAAAAACATTTATTCCAGTTATTCACACTGTGAACAAACCATACTTTTTCACTGACCTGATATTCTAAGGCACTAAAAATGGATTAAACAAACAAAATCTTGTCCCAGGGCATGATGTGGCTAAAAGCTGCTCTTAATGCGTGGAAACTTAAAGAAGGATTAGAGCTGGTGTGGAGGTGCATTTGACAGATAAGAACATGTGGCCCCTCTCAGTGGGAAATACTAAAGTAATTTAGGCTACGTTCACACTGTCAGTCCAAATCCGATTATTTGTTTATCTGATTGGAATCTGATCTAAAATTATTGACATCCACACTGTATCACAACTGTTCAGATCCGATTTGTTTGTCCATGCCACTCTTTTGTTTTCTGGAATATCTGCATTGGTTTCTATGGCAATGATGGTGTGTTGGTAGGTATACGCCAAAACAACCGGAACATGGAGGGGTTTGCAATACAGATGTTGTCTTATTTACAACATGACAATGTGCAGCAGCCATGCTGGACTACTCTTATGAGGCAGTGGCAGAAACGTTGGAGGATGGTACTATGCTTAAAAGTCCACATGTCTTTAGATCACACAGCTGTGGGTCAAGATCTGTTTTAGATTGTGATGATATATGATATATGATATAGGACTAATAAAACAGTGTTACTGTTACCGTAAGATCTCGTCATGACATCTGATCTTAAAATTATTTATTGTCAACATACATAAATAACACTTAGAAGTCATAAAATTATAAAAGCTGCACAGAGAGTGTGTTTAACTCTCTGGGTTAACTTGCATGATGGAGAACAGTTGAAAGGGAATTGAAGTGCTTCTGTGTCAGCGGACCCTCTTAAAGGAAAGAAAAAATTTACTGGACCACTAATCGGCACCCTCATGAGAGCCACTGCTTAGACACACACATACTTAGACACAATTTATCCAACAAGAGGCAAATATTGTGTTAGGCTACTTATATTGTAGACACAATGTTGCCAGTTCTTTTGCCTATTTTTGCTCAACCAAAGGAAGCCACTGAAGAATTAGCCATTGCATCTCCAAACAACAAAGCATTGTTGATTTGTTACTGACCGAATCAGTGTTTTTGAATAAATTGGTTGAGTGAATGATTCAATTACTCACTCATAAAGACAGTCAATTGTTGCCACCTACTGGCGTACTGATGTAACCTGTAGAAAGACTATTGTTATAACCCCAAACCTTACTTACTCGAGGTTCCAAAAACGTGTCCGGGAGTAAGTTCATCCAACCCAGAGTATGTTCACGGTTAACACACAAGACATTCTCAACAGAGTCTTTTATTATAGAAATACATTATAGCATAGAAAACGAACGTCCTGTTGCAAAAATAAAAAAACATTTCTGAATGCAGATCAACGATTTGTGAGATGAGAATTATATAGCTATATATTATAATAAAAGTATAATAAACCACACAAAATCCTATCAGAGCAGTCAGACTGAAACAGATTTCCAGAAATGCGATTTGATAAAGATTTCAAACCACATATGAATGTAGCTCAAAACGGATTTGTAAAAATCACATTTCATGTGATTTTTCACTGTTCACACTTGCTAAATCTGATCGGATTTCAATCGGATATGCACAAAAATCGGATTTGGACTGACAGTCTGAACGTAGCCTTAAGCCGGTTGCACACTGTGCGATTTTGGTCACGATTTGATTGTCTGAGATAAATTTTGAAAATCCTAAAAGATTCCTCTGATCCTAGGTTAAAATCTGTAGTCTTTGGTCGTTAGTTTGACACGTTCACCGTCAGACGATTAATGACTGTTGCGATCAAATTTTACCTCCAACAAAAATCTGGCAGTGTCAGAAGATTTGGCGCACAGTCCTGCAGTGTGACTTCTACGACCACCATCAAATTGACTTGTTTTTCAAGACAAGCCATGATCAAAATTAACGCTAGAGATTTCTTTATTAGGTCCGGGCAAGTTTTTATGTGAGTATCCATTTTTAAAGCGTCTTGACTGTCCTACAGTCTGACATAAATGACAGCTGGGATCCCACAGTGTGACATAAGGATCATCGTACAAGCAACAATTGTAAAGGACTATTATAAATCGCACAGTGTGTGCCCGGATTTAGAATTAAAGGGCAAATAACGTTAATTTATAGTTCATTTTTTGATCACACGTAAAAGACTAAGACAACAAGACTAGTTGACCTAATAAAAAAGACGTAATTCATTACGCATGGTTCTTTGCATTTCTTGTAAAGACGTTACTTTGAAGTACTGTGGAAGGTAATCAGATGTCTGATTGCATCGCCTCACCTCTCTGAAAACACTTCTATTTTCTGAGTTCTGCAGATCAGTCATTATTTGACAGCCAATTCATTGAGCACTTGTGCCTATGTAGTGATAATGGAGCTCACTGAGAAGTAAACTTTGTGACCCTGATTGATGCTCTCTAACCCAGCGACTGCATCCCAAACAGTTGCTCTCATTATCAGTGAGCTTCTGCTACCATCTTTGCTCATTATCCTCTTCAAAGATGGCTAAAAACCTCTCAGTCGAGTAATTGCACTCAAGCAAACCCTCCAGTTCAGCATGGTCTCTGCATAAACTGAAACCATGTTAAAGAAGCCTAATATAAAGTGTGACCCATCTTTCAAACTCTTAATAAAACTGCCCTAACTGAAAAGAAAAGAAAAACTGCATCTCAGGAGCTTTTGTAAGAAGTGGATCTCAAAGGTAAGTTGATTTGTGCTACAATGTATTTTGTGCATGCACAGTGAATTATTGATTTTGTTCATGTTGTTTATGGTAATATGAATACATTTCCATGAAATAAATTAATAAAAACATAAATACATTTTAATCTTTAATTTTACATTTACTTTTGTTAGGTCGCCACATAGTCAATGTAAACCCTGGGTTCTCAAACGAAACCTCTTGAGAGCCAATGAGTTAGAGGACATCCCTGATTGTGATGATTTCTAGTTAAAACAGGAGTTTGAATCACCTCCTTGTTTGCCAGGGAATCCCAACAGGCAGCTGTGACTGGGCTAATGACAGCAATCAGTGATTACACACACACACACACTTATTCACAATCTCAGGCATTATCTATCACCAAGGAAACAAAGTCTTCCATCATGGGAAAGTCCTTGATTGTTTCATTCTCTGATAACAAAGACAAAGACAATCAAAACTAATGGATCTATTATCGTCACTAATAGAAATGACTGCAAGTGATGCTATTCCTTCTACTGCGAAAAGAATATGAAATACAACATACTGCCAAGCTCTAAGCTTTTCATAGCATCTCTGATTATTTTGTTCAATGAATTTGAACTCAAACTGTTTATTTTTCGTGAATTAAATTCGGAAATCAGCACCACCTAAATGATGTAACCCACAGATGAAGCTTAACATGCTAATGTCATATTCAGCTGCTCTTGTGTATGGCTGGAAAATTTAAATGTTTCCCACTGTGTCTGTAAAACATGAGCATTGAGGATTTGTGGACATGTTTTAAGATGGCAGTGGTCATGTCGGATTTTGAGCCATGATCTAAACCACTTCAAAAATGCCTGAAGGATGGGATGATGACACTCAATAGGATGGTGCGCAATGACATGACAACCACTCTGATCCTGGTAACCGCCTCATTTGCAGCACTGCATGGGTCCAAGAGACTAATGGCACAGAGCTGAGCTGAGAAACAAGCCAAAAGTGCATAACATCAGCATGATTCTCAGGCCCTGTGTTTGTTAAAGGGTTAGTTCACACAAAAATGAAAATTCTGTCATTAATTACTCACCCTCATGTCATTCCACATGCGTAAGACCTTCGTTCATCTTCAGAACACAAATTAAGACCTTTTTTTTTTAATAAACTCCGATCTCAGTGAGGCCTGCATTGCCAGCAAGACAATTAACACTTTCAGATGCCCAGAAAGCTACTAAAGACATATTTAAAACAGTTCATGTGACTACAGTGGTTTAAACTTAATGTTATGAAGCGACAAGAATAGTTCTTGTGCGCCAAAAAAAAATAAAAATAATAATGACTTTATTCAACAATATCTAGTGATGGGCAATTTCAAAACACTGCTTCATGAAGCTTCGAAGCTTTACGAATCTTTTGTTTCAAATCAGTGGTTCGGAGCGTGTATAAAAGTGCCAAAGTCATGTGATTTCAGTAAACAAGGCTTCGTTACATCATAAGTGTTTTGAAATTTCAATGGTTCACCACTGGGGGGCGTGACTTTGGCAGTTTGATACACCCTCCGAACCACTGATTCGTAAATCTTTGAAGCTTCATGAAGCAGTGTTTTGAAATCGCCCATCACTAGATATTGTTGAATAAAGTCGTTATTTTGTTTTTTTGGCGCACAAAAAGTATTCTCGTCGCTTCATAACATAAGGTTGAACTACTGTAGTCACATGAACTGTTTTAAATACGTCTTTAGTACCTTTCTGGGCATCTGAAAGTGTTAATTATCTTGCTGGCAATGGAGGCCTCACTGAGCCATCGGATTTTATCAAGCATATCTTATTTTGTGTTCCGAAGATGAACGAAGGTCTTACGGGTGTGGAATGACATGAGGGTGAGTAATTAATGACAGAATTTTCATTTTTGTGTGAACTAACCCTTTAATTCATCATCATTATTTCAGTAGAGTTTTGTTTGATGTGCTTGAAACAGCTGCATTCCTGTTTCTTTCAGAAAAACGCTTCATCGCCTACTGTCAAAGTTACCATCAGCAGTTCGATCCTGGTGTGATGAAGAGTGGAGAGCAGATGGAAAACTTACAGATGCAGGTGTCTGGGTTTAGATTTCACATATTCCTCAATGGTTGTAGTTGCAAACAAGCATTGAAATGAGAACACTGTGATTTGTTTCATCTTGAAGCTTCTCCTAAAAACTGAAAAATAAAAAGCACTCCAGCCATATGGATGAAATTCATATATTCACTCATACTATATGCTGTGCTTTGACAAGGTTTTGATGCAGAATTTGTATTCAAAACCTGGAAGGTTCTTTTTCAGTATTCTTAATAACCTCTGATTTCAACAATAGATCAAGTTAGCCAGTGCAAGGTTATTTCCTTGTCACTGCACTTTGTGTTGAATGATGAATGGCTCTAGAATTTCTACGTCCATTGAGGTAATTCACCAAAACAATCATAAACTGAAAGAGCACTGGCTTGCATTGCATGGTAGTATTTTACACATTTCGTTCTTCAAAATACCTACAAATACATACAAAAATATTAACTCATTAAATTACACAGATTGTATATATATCATAAATATATTTTTACATTGAATCTTCTCTGTTTAAATATTTGTTACATGACATATTTTTACTAAGTACTATGAATGAAGATCAGTACACCAATACACAGATACCAATACTAATACTGATGCCTCTACAAAATGTTATTTTTATTTTTATTTTATTTTTTTCATTTTCTGGGGAGTTATTATAGACCTTCACCATTAAAGTATAACTGAAAACCAGGCAATTGAAAAAAAAAAGGCATATAAATTGATCATTTTAAGAATTTGTAAAACCTGTAAAACTTTAAAGGCACAATATGTAAGATTTTTTGGATCAAAATATCCAAAAACCATTAGAACAATGTTATATATTTTGTTGACTTGTGTACTTACATTATCCAAAATGTTTCCAAGAATGTGTAAATCCGGAGTATAAGCCATTTTAACCAGGACACGGACCGTGTCGCTGCGTCGCCTATCAATGACATCATACTCGCATTACCCTCCATATCTGGTTTTATTTTGTAGAAACCATGGAAACACCAAAGACACTTCAATATATTATGTGTTTTATTAGACAGGTGAGCAACTGTTTGGATACATTCATTGATAGAAAACTAATCATGTTATATAGCTCAACACAGTAAGTCTTATTGTTTAAAACTCATTTTCTTGATTTACCACGAGTACCATGTTTTACCATGCCTAATATCGATCTAGCTTACTGCAGTGTGCAACAAGTGTCTCATAGTAGCCGCCAAGCGAGCGCACAGAGTAGCATTATAACAACTTTCAACACACAAATGTATGCAATATGATAAAACAGCGCTGCATTACCCCACATACACATGACCGGAAGAAGCAGAAGCTCAGGTCTGCGGCATGATAAAAGCTCCACTGCTTTCGAGCCATGTGTCGCGCTTGTCTCTCATTAGCAATCACTCCAGCGGCCTTGTTCCGCTCCAAAGGCTTTCAGCCACACCCTGCTTCATACTATAGTAATGTTAATAAATCTTTAATACATTAGCTTATCCATAAATATGATTTCTGCCTAAATCATGTCGGATTCCTTTCTACCAGCTGTAGACGTGAAGACAACACCTCCCGTGATTCCGCGAAATCAAGGCGTCATCAAGGTATGCATTTGTTTAGAATAAGCAACCTCTAGTGGCAAAAATTACATATTGTGCCTTTAAGTGAAGAATATTCACATAAACCCCATTATAATAAATGTTGCATTTAGCTGTGCCTTTTATAGTGTGTTTGATGTTGTTTCTGTCTCTGTCATTAGTCTATGAGCTCTCTCTGTTTGAATGAGATCTGGCAGTTTATTTTTTCCCAACACCTTAAAGTTTATTTTGTGCATTAATTTACACGATACAGCAATAATAAAATCACTGGTAAAACATTTTATCTATATATTTTTATGTGGTGTGTGATCCCCACGGTGCATCAGTATCACCGAGACAAACACGTTCATTTCTTGAGTAAATTACCCTCTTGATTTACATAAACAACATTCTAGACAGTCATTGTCATCTTTACCATTTGCATTTTTAAAGACTGCTAGTTACTTATGGACATCCCTAGTTAATTATGTTCCTATCAGTCTATTGGGGACTTTCTAACCTGACAGATTACATCCTGTCGTGACTCACAAATCGCTGCAGATTGTATTCAAAGTGAAGGAAACCAAGCAGAGAGCTAACAGGTTCAGCATGCCTCAGCCAGCAACACAATCACTTATCATAACGGCTGCAAGTAGATGCACAGCATGACCCCAGACAGCCTTGATTGTAACTTCCACAGCCAAAGACCATGAGCATTCACAAAGTAAATGTTATTCATAGAATGTACATTTGTACCAGCTGGATTCTGATCCTGACCAAAAAAGACCTGAGTTTCCTGCAGTGGTACTCAACTGCTTGGTTGCGACCCAATAATGATTTGCAGGTTTGTTCTATCATGACTTTTTTTTTGCCGCTGCTGATACTGGTTGGCATATCCCTCTTATGCTGTGGTTTACGTGTTTAAAAAAAAAAAAGCGTTAATTTTCTATTCACCCATGTTGCCTGGCCTTTGATTTGGATGACTCTTATTAAGACTTTGTGTTGGAACTCTGTTCTTCATCTTTGTCTGTTTACTTGCAAACACCTGTGACAGATAACTGGACCTCCAAAAATGGATCTAAATGCCCAATTTATTTTGGTGGCTCAGGAGAGCAGCAGTCTTTTGAACTTTATTGAAAAGTTTAGCCATCTTGCCATCACCTACCCCCTCGACAACAAGACCCTTAAGACCTTGTTCTGGATTGGGGCGAACTTCCACTACCCAGTTGACCTCCCAGACACCACAGGACTGGACTGGAGGGAGACTGTCATTAGGTGTCTGGAGAGTGTCCTATCTTAATCCAGAGCACAGCCAGACCCAGAGCATGTTTCACCACCATCAACAGCAGAGAATTCATGGGAGCCCCCCGCAGATGGAGAGCTACCACCCACCGCAGCGCGTCAGCCAGAGCCCGAGGAGAAACAGACAGCGCTGACCCTTGCTCCGGAAGTGGAGCTTCATAATGAGTCTGCCTAGGGGTGTGAGCCCGCACCATCAGCGGACGAGGGAACAGTGAATATGGACAATGAGTACTGGCTGAGAGACTTCAGTGAGGAGGTAGTGACACCCATTCTATCCCACCTGATACCTTCATCACTGCGAAGCTCAGCCAGTCCTCCAGCCCCCCCAGCCGCTGCCAGACGTCTACAGCCCTGCGCCACAGGTCGTGCAACCACCAGCAGCGCCTGTGCTAGAGGATTCTGCAGCTCCACCTCCGGCCTTTGATCTCTTCACTCCATCTCGGCCCATCGACCTGTCGGCTCCACCTTGGCTCCTCCCACCTTAGGCTCCACCGGAGACCCTCAGCCTTGCAGTCTCCACTCTACTTCTGCCACAGACCCACAGACCCTCCACCCCTAAGGGAACCCGGCTGCAGTGGGATCCTCCTTCCCTTCGGTGTCGCCTCTGTCCTCCGTCACACCGGCTCCACCTTAGCCCTCGGGTACTCTGGCTCCACCTCCGACACTCGTCATTGCTGCATCGCCTAGGTCTCCAGTGCTCGAGATGTCACTCGTTTCCATCGGCTCTCTGTCTACGCCTATGGATCCATCTGCCTCGTCTCCTGTGGTCATCCCCCAGCTGTTGTTAGCCTCAACACCACTTTGGCTCCTTCTTCCCTCGAATCCACCTTAGGCTGTCGGCACTGGCAAGCTCTGAGTCTGTGCCATCAGAATATTTTGACCACCACGAGTGCCGCAAGGGAATCGTCATCCACTCTCCACCATCCCATCACCACTGCCTACTCTCACTATCCTTTCGCCATCTCTATTTTTTTAGTTATTGTTTTTTTAATGTCTATGTACTATAGTTTTAATTGTAGTTGTCTACAATTTTACTTTAGTTTTAGTTATTTCAGTACATCAAAGTTAATCTTAATGAAAATAAATATTTATTTGGCAAAAAGCTGAAATAAAATAAGTGTAAGGTTTTTTTTATTTTATTTCAGTTTGTTTATTTTATTTCAAGAAGCAAAAATGTTTTTAGATGTTTTAGATTTAGTTAACAATAACCCTGCTTGACTTTAAAGGGTTCACCCAAAAATGAAAAATCTGTCATTAATTACTCACCCTCATGTCGTTCCAAAACCGTAAGACTTTCATTCATCTTCGGAACACAAAAGAAGATTTTTTTTTTTTTTTTTTTTTGAATGAAATCTGAGCGCTTTCTGTCCCTCCATTGACAGCCTACGCAACTACCACTTTCAAGCCCAAGAAAGTCAGTAAAGACATCAAAAAAGTAATCTATATGACTCCAGTGGTTTAGCCTCAATTTTATGAAGGGCACGAGTGCATTATCTGTGCGAAATAACACAATTTACCACTTTATATACAAAATATTAATCTCCAATGCGCATTAACAAGAGCACCACGACGTTGTGTTGACACAAGAGCAAACGTTGTTGCGTGAATGTGCGTTGGAGACTAATATTATGTAAATAAAGTGGTAAATTATGTTTTTTGCGACATTGCTAAGCCTGGCAACACAAACAAGCATTTTATAAGTGAAGGCTATACCTCATTCCTTCATCAAGTGCTTTAAAAAGTTTTGAATTCAGATGCATCTGCATAACTGAGCAAAGACATATTTGTTAATCATTTTAATGAATCTTTTGTTATTAGAAAAGACCCAAGGGAAATAGTTGTCTGTAGCTGTAGTGAAGAAAAAAAAAAAAATGTTGCCAGGGTGACGGCCAAGGCTAATCATATGCACCAGCACTAAAACTGCCTTTAAAAGCATCATTTAATTTTCTCCACATGGCCCTCATCTCCTAGGACATTTAATAGTATCTCGCTGATAAGCCCAAGCAAATCCACAGTCAGTTTTGCATAAGTATATTTCTGTTATGTACCCAAACAGGGACACTGTTAAGCTCCTTGCATTGCTGTCAGCTCCAGAGACATTTGACTTTGAAGTCAACATCAGTTTGGCGAACAATTATAGCATGCCATCAGATTAATTCAAAATAGTTTTGGTTTGTTTACAATGTCAATAACTTTAAGAATAAAATGGACCATATGGAATTTGATACTGTAGGTGAGGTTTCTGTAGGTTTTCACTAAAAGCCTTTCCTTTCCCACTCAATTTCCTTCACATGTCTGTTCCTCAGAAAAATAGTTCCAACATTTTCTGCTTTCCTTAACCATCTAGACAAAATGGCCACACAACTTCTCTTGCTTTCTTTGTCAGCACTGTAACATAACTCTAAAGAAATTGTTTTCAATTAAAGTTCTCTTTTTCTAGCCCTCTTTTTTTATTGCCATTCATCCAAGCCTACGATAATTGTGCATGTCTCTGATACACAAAACAGCATTCAGCAGCAGCGGGGAAGATTAACTCTATACATTTTTCCATCGGCATTAAAAGTGCATCCAGCCTTTTTTTTTTTTGTTAAAAGCATATTACGCAAGACTCTAAATATACAATTCAGGGACTGCTTGTTCTCTGTCTTCAGCATGTCCGCAGTGGCAGTTTTTTGCCTTCCAACAGGGACTTGAGTACCTTTTAGTAGCTCAAATGACCCATCTGCTCTCTGCAACCATCAGCATTGTTGGTCAAAAAACATTCAGCTCTGCCTGTCCCTTCATGCAGAATAAAAGATAACTGAAATGATAATATCTGTGAATAAAGGGAAAATAGGCACACGCTTCTGAAATTGTGATTTTATTTATTTATTTATTATGTGACATGCACATTTCAGTTTGTTAGAAAGCAGTGAAAAATACATTCTAAGAAAAAAAAATATTGCTGGAATTAAATCTTTGAAATATACTCAGTGTATATGAGACACAAAAGTAGCTAAATAGAACACCATTAAATTTAATCTCTGTACAGTTTCATGAGTTATGCCTGTAAAATTTTATTTTTAGTATTCTGTATCTATTGCTATTGGATGATGTAAAACACTTAATTGTGGCGAGTCAGAAGGGTATTGATCATCTGCAGTTTATTAGACAACAGTAGTACAGCAGTAACAAATCCAGGAATCGGGCAGAGAGTCAGGGCAGGCAGCAAGCAAAACACAAACGATAAACAGGGAAAGGGTCGGGGCAGGCAGCAGAAATCAGAATCCAGACAAACAGTCCAAGTCAATACACAGGCAGGTAGAAAGGTAGTAAACGCTCAGAAATGACAACCGGGGCTAATCAAGACTTCGCACAGAAGTGCAAGTGAGAGTCTTGTGAGAGTGAGTGGATGTGTAATTGACGGCAGGTGCAATGTAATCAGTCCCAGGTATGAGGGTTGATGGGAAATTGAGTCCAAATGAAGTTAATACTCGGGTGAAGGCTCCATCTGGCGGTGCAAGAGATCTGATGCGGGAGACTCGTTTGTAACATTAATATTAGGTAAAATTGTTGATTTGACTGCACTGACAGTATTGGGTGAGAACAAACTTGAACGATGATTTCCTTTAGAGCTGCTTTAAAGCTGATTTAACCATTTCATAACTGCAGAATTTTGCAACATTGACACTGTTATTGAACTGAATTGAATCAACATTGAACTGAATTGAGCTGAATACTGACACTACTGTCTTCTGTAGAGTTTTTTATAGCTGAATTGAACTTATTTCATAATTGATTAACTTTAAACAGTTATTGAACTGAATCAACACTGAACTGATGTGAGCTGAATGACAAGACTGCACTGTAAAAAATGAATGTGATTTTAACGGTAAAATATTGTTAAAACGATACAGAAAAAAAAATTGTAAATAGGTTAACAGTAAGTTCCCGTACTATATACAGGGAAAAACTGTAAAAGCTCTTACCAGACATTTTATGTAATTTTCACAGTAAAATGCTGTAAATTTGACAATTTTTAGAAGTAAAAAAGAACAAATCAATGTATAATTTACAGTCAAAAACAATCCCCTGTGTGACACTCCACATTTGAAAGTATTTTGTTTAAATAATCATGTTTCTTAATAGTTTTTGTTATCAGTTATGTACATTAGGGTTTTATGTTACATCTTCTGTTGTTTAATGAATGTTTATTGCATTATGTAAGTGTTGTGGGTTACCATGATGGTGTTTTGCGTTTGCGTGAATGACTCTTTGCACCCTCTTTATATTAGTATATACTTCAGCTCATGGAAAAGCTACTTGTGTGATGAATTCTGATTCTTCATGTGGCTTTCTCTTTTACCACCTGCATTATTATGGTGGTTATCAGTATATGTTAAAGGTACAAAACAGATTTTAGTAGTAGTGTGCATTGTTGAATTCAAATTTTCTTGTTTGTAAATTACAGTTTTATACTGTAAAATGTACAGTTTGTTCAGTAAATGTGTTTACAGTTTTTCTGTATTTTTTACAAAATTATTCTGGCAACCACAGCTGCCAAAATTACTTTATAAAAAATATGGAATTTTTTTTACAGTGTGTTTTCTGTAGCGCTTTACAGCCGTTTTTAATTTGTCATATATTTAATGAAGTTTGCATCATTGATCATTGTTTTCCTGTTTATTACTATGAAGCTGAAACAATCTGTATTGTATAAAGCGCTATAGAAATAAAGGTGACTTGACTTAACTCAGATGTTATGGGTCAATGACATAAGATAAATAAAGAATAAAATCTAGTTTAAATCAGAAGTGTATAGAGTACCTGAAAACCATCTGTAAAAGTACAGATACCTTACAGCAAAAATGACTCCATTACAAGTTACAAGTCTCCAATTCCAATGCCACTTGAGTAAAAGTCTTAGAGTATCTGATTTTAACAGTACTTAAGTATTTTACCCATATTGAAAGTAGGCTCAACGATGCTCTAGTCCTCAACGCCTAAGAGATATGCCAGTGAAAACAAGAAATAGCTGATTTGAGAGGAGAGCAATCACGTTTCTTTTCTAAAATCATAATAAAACTGAAAAATTGCAATAAATCAAGGTCGACACAACAGCCTCTTAGTTAAGCTCAAGTCCTCACAAAGGGAACTGATTAATGAATTATTAAGTAAGCTAATCAATAACATATATTTTTTCATACCTCCTAGAGGACTACTAAGAACTAGGCTATATACAGGTTCATAATTAATATGAATAATGCATAATGTATAAATAATTCTAAAGTGAAGGGAATGGTAACCCACTAGTAATGACTCAAGTATTACCAAATCCTTCAGAAGGAATTACTAATTATTTGGATCAGTATTCTAAAGTGAAAAGCATGGTCTCTATTAATGACTGAAGTCATTGTAAACTTTTGAGGTTTTTGTAAACTTTTGGATGCTTCCGATGGATTTGGTAATACTTGAGTCTTTACTGGTGGGTTACCATGTGATCTTCACTTTAGAATTAATTATACATTATGCATTATTCATATTAATTATGAACCTGTATATAGTAGTTCTTAGTAGTCATCTGGGAGGTATGAAAAAATAGTATACTGATTAGCTAATAGTAAACTACCACATTAAACTGAGCACTATTACTTATTAATTCGTTAATCAGAGTTTCTTGTTAGTTAACAGTAGAATGTTAATAGTGCGTTACTAATTTGTGCCTGTGTGGTTATTCATTAATTACGGAGCAGTTTTCTAAAGCGTTACCCAACAAAGTTACAACTTCCAGAGCATCCCAGGTGACAAACAAGATGAAAGAGCAGTTTTAACTGTTTTATCACACCCGTTTCAGGCCGTTAAGAACTTCACTGTCACTGTTGTGCATTCGCCATGGTTACTGCCAAAAAGTCATTACAGGGACACAACACGGTGCCATGCTTGACTGATTGATATAAGAGTAAAGCATTCATTCACAGCAGGGCAGGGTTTTAAGGGGTCTCTCTGTGCTGTCGGTCTTTTTCTTTCCTTTGTCTTTTTCAGAGCAGACTTGCCTCCAGTCACATCGCCTGCTGCCCTTGCCGTCCTATTAGATGAAAAGTGGCAGTAATTGCCTGTCAACACATACACTACCCTTGACCAAATGTGACCAAAAGATAAAAACCCTCCCCTTGTTTAAGCAGGGATCCATATTTTAGGAAGAAACAAGCAAATGAGTGCTTCTATTTTGTTGAAAATATTCACAGTTTTCTTGATTTATCATTACCAAAATAAGTTATTTCAGCAATAACAACAGGCTTGGCATGTAACTGAATTCACCTTCAGTAGTTAGGCAATGTCATCATGATGTAAAAATGATTTCTCTTTTATTATTAAATTATTCCAGTTCAAAGGATCAGTTCCCAACAGAAGCCAACAAAATTTTCATTTCTTTTTATCTTTTTTTATCTTTTTAATTTTATCTTTTTTCTATCATCTTTTAATCACTCTCATATTGTTCCAAACTTGTATGACTTTCTTACTGCTGTGGAGCTCAAAAGGAGATAGTTGATGTGAATGTAAGTGATACATTGATGTTATGGCGTAATATTAACCTGTTTCATGCGTGCTCAAACAGTACAGCATGGGTTTAGATTCAGGGAATGCACAAACTGATAAAATGTATACCTTCAGTGCAAACTCTTTGAAAACAGTCATTAATTTTCCAATTCCCTTTGGTGCCATTTGTAGAGCAGAAGCAACACCGCTCACCTTTAAACTCACCAGTGGTTTTGTTATGTAGTGTGTGATGAATGGCAATGTCAGGTACTGTAGTCACGGGAGGTTTATGTGACATAACATAAAGCATGAAAATGCACTAATATGAGCCATGAATTGAAATATGTGTATGACCTTTGCATCATTAAGAGGCTTGAATGTCTAGTCTCTTCATTAAGCAAATGAGTGATTGTATGCTAATGACCAAGCAAAATCCAATTTAATGGGGATCCGTCTCAATTTAATTGAGCTTGGAAAGACCCGGACAGCAGCTGCGCTGTCATGTGTAATCCTATGTTCTTGTCACAGAAAAACGCAAATGCACAAATATTCTCACCCTTTTGATCACTCTTCTCTCTCTCTCTCTCTTTACTGTTATCTAAAAGAGGACATACTGTTTTTATAGAAAGCTAATTATAATTATTACAGAATAACCCAAACCCTTTGCATTTTTAGAATACAAATAAATATAATAAAACATAATTTAAAAAATCAAATTATTTATCAATTGTTTTTCCAAGAATGTCCTCAAACAACCTAGGCTTATTGGAAAACACTGCCCAGATATCGTCACAGTCCGGTTGAAATAAAGGTGAAGAAAGGATCTAAGCGCAGCAGTATAAAGTTTTTACTAAACAAAGAACTCAAAAACCAAACACTCAGGGCACAAGAACAGAACAACTGGGGTATAATGAGATGAGAACTAACAAAGAACTGAAAGAAACACAGGGCTTAAATACACAACCAAACCAATCAATGAAATTAGTTAAATACCCAGCATTTTTTAGAGTGTAGTTTTATGCAAAACAGATGAACATGCATGAATGACCATTTTATTACGTTAATTGTTGTACATATCATGGCAGTTCAGAAGTGAAATGTCCTGTGAGTGGCGCTAAAAGGTTAATGCTGTATTAAGGGTGGCGAACTCCGGTCCTGGAGAGCCACAGTCCTGCAGAGTTCAGCTCCGACCCTGATAAAAAGCAAAACTCTGCAGGACTGTGGCTCTCCAGGACCGAAGTTCGCCACCCCTGCTCTATTGCATTTGAAATTAACATACCACCTACACTAAACCTAACCGATAGTGTTAGCAAGAGTAAACATGAGAGAAAAATGCCTTTGCTAAAGCAGCCAAGCCATTTTAGCTTGAACACTTTTATTGAGTTTACCATGTCAGAAAAGCCATATATATGGAGCAGGTTATGTGAAGCAAAAGTCAAAATGTATTGATTTATAAATCATGCACTATGGTAAATGTGTTTTGAGGTCACAACCAGTGTAACTTGGAGGTAACGCATTACAAGTATTGTGAGTTAAGCAAGCAGATTACTTTTTGCAAGTAAAGCATTACTTTTAAATTCACAAAAAAAAAAAAAAAAAAAAAAATCTGAGTTACTTATATTAAATAAGTAAAGCAAGTTATTTTGTTTTCCTATTTATTGACTGACAGCTCTCCTGTCCAACATGTTGAGAAAAATTGGGAGTGAGTGCAGAGGCATAAACATGATGGTTACTGTAGTTCGAGACTAAATGTGAGAATGTATTTATCTCATCTCACTTGCACAAAAATAGATTCAGTAAATGAACAAAAACAGTGAAATGCAAACTCAGAATATTATGCAAACCTGCAATAAATATGTTAAATAATACATAGTTTATGCATTTAATATCACTTTATGAACCAATGTCTTTGCTATTGACCTTCAATGATCCAATTCAACCACGCAAAAAACATTTAGTTCAACATCATGTGTGTTTCTTTTTTTTAGTGCTGAACTTTCTTCTCCTGTATCATTTCACTTTTATTGGTAATGGGACTTCACATTTGCCAAAAATACTTTTGTTTTTTTTATTAAAAACAAACAGGCAAGTCCAGCCCAGGGTAGAAAAGTGTTTTTATGGAAAGTAGTGCGTTATGTTACGTTTGCGTTACACAAAAATCACACAAAAATAATTGTTCGTAATTGATAATCTCCCCCTGTTGTAATCGTAATTTGTGTAAAAAGGAATAAAAGTTGTTGGTCTTTTACTGCCACTAGTGTTTATTTCAGCTGGAAACTGCAGTGAATTGTATGAACAGGTACATTTTTGGAGTTTTGCAAAAATGTAGGTAGAGGGACATTTTTTCATTTGTCATCAAATGGAGGTTTTTTCTACTTTATCAAACTTCTGGTGACAAAATTGTCCCCAAAGTATAACTGAGTAAACACACACACACACACACACACACACACACACACACACACACATGCACTACAAGAGACAGATAAGTAGAGCAAAAAGCCATCTGCCTGACCATTTAGAAGGGAGGTGACTTGGTTGAATCTCAACAGATCTCACAAGATGGAGAATATCATCAAAAGAACATGCAGAGATGAGAGCCCATCTGCTTCAGCCTCACAGCTCCAGAACTGGTCTCTCCTGCCAGCACTATCTCTCTCTCTCTGTGTGTGTGTGTGTGTGTGTGTGTGTGTGTGTGTGTGTGTGTGTGTGTGTGTGTGTTTAGCCTTCAGCTGTTCTTCATTGAGCTCAATATACAATGTATCATCAGAAAAGACACTGATAGACTCAACTCACAAAGGGGCTGAACAGGTGAGGTGCTGAAACACTCTTACAGCCAGAGAAAAGCATTGGCAATGTTCTTTCTAAGTGTGTGTCTGTGTGAGAGAGAGAATCGAGTGTGAAGCGCTCATGGCAGTGTGCCTGGGGCAGAGGGGAGCAGGTGTAACAATTTTTTGAATCAACTGTCCTGAATGAAGCTAAACCAGACTCTCTATTAATATCCAACATGAAAAGATTGTATCAAGCTATAAAAAGCTTATTTCAAAACAAAATGTGTTTAATAATTATACAGAGGTCTTACAAATCGTTCTTATATCTCATTGGACAAACATTCTATTAGAAGCACTTTGGGGATGTTTTAGCGCACAAGCCATTGATTAGCTGAGAAGTGCTCACAAAAGACTAAAGATCATGAACCAAAGGCTTCCATGCATGGTTAAAAGGATGCTGCAGGGGTCAGCCATGGATGGTCATGCTCGTCATTCATTTCTATGTCATTTACCTGTATCCAGGCCAGTGTCAGCATTGATTTGTCAGGAAAAAAATAAACAGAATGTGCCTTATTACGCCACCAGTGCTTACCTACTGTGAAAGCTTTGGGTTCACTTCTTTGTTCACTTTTGCGAAAATGTCCTTTCTGTAGCACAACGGCCCCCTTACATGTCTTCATGCTGCTTCATTGGTCTGCTCTCCTCCCCATGGGTCTCATTTGAGGAAGCTGCCTGCAATTGGAAAGATGTGTGCAACAGAACCGTTTGATAGGGCTGAACTAGCAGGGATCCAGTGGTCCTCTGGGCTTTCATCTGCCAAATAACATCCGGCCCACAATACTTTAACAACCAGCGTGAGCCTTTATTTCCTCTTACACTTGCATGTAAAACTGCTGTTTTGAGCTTTGGTGACTTTAATGACATAAAGAAACTCAGCAGCACCCACAACACCAGATGTCTGCTGTTTTTGAGATGTGTCTGCAAAATGAATATCGGGTCTCATTAAATTTAGCATTAACAAATTATGTTTTTATTAGTTTAAAACTTTATTTCTGAATGTCCCAGTATATATCAATTTAATCCACTTTTGTTAAAGGATTAGTTCACTTCAGAATTAAAATTTCCTGAAAATTTACTCACCCTCATGTCATCCAAGATGTTTAAGTCTTTCTTCAGTTGAAAAGAAATTAAGGTTTTTGAGGAAAACATTCCAGGATTTTTCTGCATATAGTGGACTTCAATGGCTACCAATGGGTTAAAGGTCCAAATTGCAGATTTAATGCAGCTTCAAAGGGCTCTACATGATCCCAGCCGAGGAATAAGTGTCGTATCTACCAAAACGATATGTCATTTTCTTAAAAAAATAAATACTGTACACTTTTTAACCACAAATGTTCATCTTGCACTAGCTCTGCGATGTGCCACGCATTACGTAATCACGTTGGAAAGGTCACGTGTGACGTATAGGCGGTAGTACCGCGGTAGGGCGAAAAACTCCATCTCATTTTCTCCTCCAATGTCAAAGTCATCTGACATCGTTGTTTTACCTTTTTTTGTAAAGGGCATTTGACTTAGTCTTTGCCCGATTGCTTTGTAAACACTTGCTAGGTACTTTCGTCAACATCACGCATGACCTTTCCAATGTGATTATGTAATGCGTGGTGCATCACAGAGCTAGTGCAAGACAAGCATTTGTAATTAAAAAGTATATGCATTTGACCGATGACCAATCGTTTCGCTATAGATAAAACCCTCATTCCCCAGCTGGGATCTTTGAAGCTGCATTGAAACTGCAATTTGAACCTTCAACCCATTGGTAACTGTTGAAGTTCACTATATGGAGAAAACTCCTGGAATGTTTGCCTCAAAAACCTTAATTTATTTTCGACTGAAGAAAGAGAGACATGAACATCTTGGATGACATGGGGGTGAGTAAATTATCAGGAAATTTTAATTCTGAAGTGAACTACTCCTTTAACCCAGGCACGTCTTGATTCACGTGACATACTTTGTTGATCCTGGAACAACATTCCTGTCCGAAAATTTAATCCTAACCATATCCCTACCCCTAAACCTAGCCCTACTCATAAGTTATCCTTAAAATCAGAGGGAAATGACAGGTGAATAACACTGATGGTTCACTGATAACACTGAACCCAGGTTGTAAACCTAAACTTGACATAAACTGTAAACTTGTCTCTCAAATCAGGTGCTTCACATACAACGACGTGACACGCTGCTTAACCGCCATAGTATGATGCATCGTTGAAGAAATCAACTAGCTAGTCACAAAACCGTATTGTCACAAATTTGTCGTTCAACCACGTTAGTTAATGATGTCACACAGGTGATGGAGTAATAACTTCTTTTAATGAATCCGTTTGAGATTGAATTAATGCTACATTTTTTGCAATAAATTACAGGCATGGCATCGGAGGATTAATTCTCTTTTTTCTCAGTTATTTTGCTTTATTTCCAGAATCGATAATAGGCTCATTCTTGCATACTAGAGCACGTAGGCACGTACAAAATGGTGCTTTAAATCTCTCAACAAACTAAAAGACGTAAATGACATTTGTATATATTCAAAATGAAAGATATACATTGTACTTAATGTCAGTTTGCTTATTTTGCCTAAGATAAGGATTTATCAAGTCCACATGTCAAACAAGAAACTATGCTTCTAACCACAGCTCGAGAGCTGTCGTCCCAACCACACAACTTTGCGATGCTGTTTGCGAATGTTCATTGGAGCTGTGGTTTCGAGAAACACCAAATCGTTGAACTATGCTGGTAACAACGGAACTTGCAACCACAGTCGATGCTTTTGGGAAACGCACCCGATTGGTTGATTGGAATGTTGTTCCAGGATCAACAAAGATGTTGATCTAGGAACATGATGCACTTGGTGAAATTAGGTTCTGCTTAACCCAGCCACAGCCTAGCAACAATAGCTTTACATAACATTTTTTCAACGTTTTGATGCTCTCATCGCTTGCTCTGCTTCACTGTTGTTCAGCTCCCGTAAAGAAATATGAAATACGTTCTGTGCATGGACACATGGTTAGAGCAATCAAAACACTTTCTGTTCTCCGAGTTGACTGAATTAAGGTGCATGTGCTGAAACAGATGTCCATGCAGATGTCAAGCTGAAGTTTGAACAACATATATAAATCATGTGGCAATATAAGGAGGTTTTATAGCATATTTTGAATGGGCATTTTGTGTTTCAAAAAACACATAAAAAATCCCAATTTCATTAATTCACAGCTCTTATCTAGTGCGTGTTGTGGATGTGCAAAAGCAATTTTTAGTTAAGCTGCATTTTGAACAGATTAAGAGAGGAAAGACAATCTCATAGCTCACAGTATTTCTGTCTATAAGTTATCATAAAATCAATGCCTCTATGGAAAAAATAAATGAGATTTTTACTTTCATAAACTGACTGTTGCACTCTATAGAGTATGTGTTTGGAGGCGGATTATCTGTTTGTCAGACCAATGACAAACAGGAGGAGTCTTCAGGAAAGCAGCTTGGCGCAGTTAATTTCAAAAGAGTTCAAATGAATACTTTAAAAATGCTCTCATTCATTCTGGCATTTCAAAGATTTACAATGTCCTAACATCTTCCTCATTACAACTTGACATGCAGTTTTGTTCTATTAAGTCCATCATACTGATATATCAATCAAAGCAAGGCAAAAATGAGAGAGAATCAAATAAAAACTCTTGAAAAATCCATTTCCTTTTGAGTGTGCACTAAAAATCAGCCTCGTTACATCTTGACATGCAGTTTTGTTTGGCTAAAGTAATAATTCTCTCCTCAATCTGATCCTCCAGAGTCTAACCAGCACAGTGACATCCATCTGGAATCTGTGAAGCACAAACAGTCTTTGGCCAGTTGACACAACATCAGAATATCTCAGTGGGATTACTGTGATTGTACTTAGAAATAGATCAGACACCAAGTGGAAATTCTGAGTAGTGATAATCTCCTGCTTTTGACAGAGAATTGATGATAAATGAGATTGTGTAACAGTGTGTGAATAGCCAGTGATGAGGAGTTATATCAGTAAATGCAAAGACAGTTGAAGTACATCTCTGAAGGCCCGTGCACATTAACGATATAGAGAAGCGATATCGTTGGGATAACTTTCAGAATGATTTTTTTCCAGCTGTTGAACGATAAAACACTGACAGCCAATCAGAATCCATTCTAATTTAAGGGCTCACGCATTTAAAATGGCAGACGCCATTGCGGAGAAGTTAATCGCCAAGGTCCAGAAAAAGCCACCACTGTTTGACAAGTCAAAACCCCTTTTCAAGGATACTTTAAAGAAAATGGATATATGGAAAACAATCGTTCATACCCTTGGAATAAATGGTGAGAAGTATTAACAATGAGATAATTATGCCAGGCTAGCAAACAGGGTAAAATAAAATTACCTCAGGTATCCAGCGCTAGTTTCGACAACATTGTCTAGCCTCCTTTTAAGTTGCAGTGAAAAAGTCTAGGCGTTGTTTTTGTTCCACTATATTAACTTTGTCAGTTAAATTCACTGTTAGATTAGATCGATTGCACTAGCTATTCACTCGAAACATAGCATACTGAGGACATCTGCTGGTTAAAGCTTTGTAAATGCAACAAGAACAGCAAAAACATGTTGCACACACTTTGAAACCGCAACGCGTGAGCTTAGAATAAACAGACCGTTATCATTCTTTGGTGTGGACGCAAATATAGTTATCATTATAGTTATCTTTATAGTTATCGCTTTTAGTGTGAACAGGCCTTAATACGATAATAATATGAAAAAAAAAGATCAGTCAAGAATAGAAAATTATTGAAAATATTAAAATCAGGAATGTCAGAATCAGAATGCATAGTTTGTGCATTAAAAAAATGTCCGTCAAAACCAACACATTGAATGATGTGTACTAACCCGGCAAAGTTTTTCAATTTGACTGCCATTTATTCTCCTTAGCATGCAGTGTGAAGTATTTCACTCAGTTCCCTGATCATTCTAATTCAATTTCAGCGAGTAAAGAACGCATTTATACTCACGTGCATTATGTATTACGTATGTTATCATCTCTGACAGACAGCATGTTAAAGCCGTTCTGGCCACCATTTTCTTCCTGTTCTCGGAAAGCAATAACACATTCAAAACATCCACTAGTGTGGGTTAAACACATGTACTCGCTGGACCTCTGCTTCCCGTAAATACTACAGTGTATTGTGCATGTTATGTTTTTGACAGACATCGATGTTGTGATATTCAAATGATGTGGATTTAAAAACAGATGGATAGTAAGGTAATAATTATTTATTTCTTAGCCGGCAAGTATTCAGTGAGATGATTGATGCCCATGAGTGTGTTATGTCGATGTTTTTAGTTCCAATATTCCAGCCAGCCCAGTTTTTGACGGATGTGATACCGTGCGTGAGGGGTGAACTATGTTGGGGTAATTATAAAACATGCTGGAGACATTCTAAATGATTTTTGCCTAGGTCATTATACTTTTTTTACAGAATGAATGAAATCAGTTAATGCAAAGATAGTTGAAGTACAACTCTCTACTAATACACACACACACAAACAAATGGATAATGCACATTCAGTTCAGTTATATGCACCATTTGGGATGTTTTTTGTTTTTTTGGGGGGGAGAATTTGACAAGAAACATTTCTTGATGTAATGGACAATTTATCAACTGCATATTAAACAGTCTAATCACCCATTATATGAACATACACATTAATGAAATACCATTTTAACAAGTTGATAATTTGATGAGGTAAATTTATCTTTGTCTTTGATACCCCAAGGTTCAGCATTGTTAATTAACATTCCAGAACTCAACATGCAAATTTAATGTCATTTCAAATAAACTAGTTGCAAAACTTGCAAGTGAGAAAGTTGTTGCGGTTTTCTAGATCCAAGACAGTGAAAAATGCAAGCAAGCAGTTTGGTCTTAATTAGATGTACTTCTACAGATTTGACACACTGCAAAATACAGTGCTTAGACAACAAAACATAATGGAGAATGAACATTGTTAAAGACTGTGGGGAAAGACGGAATACTTTAAAAACTAAACAAACAACAAAGATGAGAGAAACCCAGACAAAAAGAGCTGACAGGACACAAAATAAAGTGATGAAAGCAAATTCGTTAGCCTTTATCATTCCCTCCATTATTTAGAACTTCCAAGCATTTTGTAACAAGAATTAAACATCTTTCACTCTCACATTTGACATTTATTAGAAGCCTGTTTCTTTTTTCCAAAGATTCTTCATTTTGAAAATTGTTTAAAATATTTAATCTCTTCTCTTCTGTATTCAGCCCTCCACAATCACTCACACACACACCTCACATATTCTCCCATTTACTTTTTAAATGATTAGTCAGGTGGACCGGGATTTGAGTGTGAAGGGAGCAGAGGGGAAATGTAGTGCCAAGCACTGTGTCATGAGTTTTATCACACATCCACCTCATTAAATTCACTCAACTGACCTGCAACTTCAGCTGTCTGTGCTGAAAACACACGTCTTCTTTCCTCATACAGACTTTCCAATGCCTAACTAGACCTCGTCTCTTCAGCATCAAACCCACAATTGCTGACAAACAAGAAACCATATGGAAATATCAATAAGCGGTCAGGCTTATTTAGCAAGCGATGTTCACCCAAGTGGTCCAACCTTCAGAGCGGATGCTGCTGATTAGAGAAGAGAGAGATTTACATCAAATATGATAAATATTCAGACAACACAAAAGTGCTGAGTGATAGAGCTGAACTGCAGTCTGTTATTGGAGTATGAATACAATATTCATGATGTTCACTGGTGGTCAAAAGTGTTTCTGAAAGAAGTCTCTTATGCTTACCAAGACTGCATTTATTTGATCAAAACCACAGTAAAAACAGTGCAATATTGTGAAATATTATAATATAACAGTTTTCTATTTTAATATATTTTAAAATGTAATGTAGCCTAATCCTGTGATGGCAAAGCTGAATTTTCAGCATCATTACTCCAGTCTTCAGTGTCACATGATCCTTAAGTAATCATTTTAATATTCTGAATTAGTGCTCAAGAAACATTTCTTAGGGGCCATTTACACAACAGCTAAAAGTGCGTACTTTCTAAAAGTTAAAAGTACTGTTTTTCACCTAAAAACAGAAAACTTTTTATGCGTTTTGGCCGTTCATTTACACAACAACAGAGTTTGTCTGAAAACGGAAGCTTCTGAAAATGGATTTCAAAGTGCAAGTTTTTTAAAACGGTCACCGTGTAAACAACAAAAACGCGTATCTGCGAAAACGATAACTTCATGCACATGCACATTACATGTTCAGTCTATAGTGTTTCATCACTATCTAATGGCCTGCCAGCAGAATACAGCATTTTAATTATTTTCATGAAGTTGTATGAATTGGGATCGTTCTTACAATGGTGTCGTCTGTACGCGGAAAAGTCAAAGGAATAACTTCTCCGTTTTAACCATATCGTTGTCATGTAAACGGACACTTATTATTATCAATGTTATTCAACAAGGACACATTAAATTGATTGTGACAATTTAGACATTTATAATGTTACAAAAGATTTCTATTTCAAATAAATGCTATTCTTTTTATGTCTATTTTTATCTTATTTTTATGAAAGAAAATATATATCACCTCAAATTTTCCTCAAAAATATTAAGCAGCAAAAACACAACCATTATTAATAATTGAGCACCAATAATAATTGATAATTAAAATGATTTCTGGATAATCATGTGACACTGAAGACTGGGGTGATGAATAATAAAATATATTATAAATATATTAATAAAAACATACTCAAATAGAAAACAGTTATTTTAAATTGTAATCATATTTTACAATATTACTGTTTTTTATTGAGAAGAGACTTCTTTCAAAAACATTTAAAAAATCCTAATTACTGTAATTACTTTATTTTTGACCGCCAGTTTATCATTGAAATATCCTGTCAGTATAGCCTTTTTTCTATTATCCACATAACAAACAGCAAAAAATAAACAATTGAATAAATATATTTATTAGTTATTGCATACAACTTTTGACCAGTATTTGGTGCTGTTTGAAACCTCAGGGCATGATGGCTGCAAAGACGGCAAACTTGATAAAGCCTTATGAAGACACAGGCTCACGTCCCCACTTTCAGATTTGTTGGTTTTGCGCTTCAAAAGTCTAATTAGTGAGACTTCATCTAAATAAGATCTTAGCTAATTATGCTTAAAACTGTCAGTTACTCAAATCTGTTTTAAAAAATTGCAGAATGAAAACCATATGTGCTCTAATTTGTATGATTACATGACAAATTGTTAATTTAAAAAAAGTTATTTCATTAAGTCAATGCATTACGAATAAACATGCCTTCTTTTATAGCATTCTTGCCATCAATTTCAATGATGCATCATACACTGAATGCAAATTGTGATGCTAGAGTGTTTGAGAGACCAAAACTGGCACCAGAAATATTGAGACTGAGCATAATCAGTCTTTTTATTGCCCTAGAAGAATAAAAAACTTTTTATTGCCCTAGAGGAATATAAAACTAACAAAGATTAGGAGCCTAACACATCTAAGCATCAGAGGTAATGGCTCCTAAACACATTAAAATGTTCAGAGGGTTGGCATGAGGCACTTGAGCTTCTGAACAGAGCATGAACTGTTGTCTGTTTAGAAACTTATTATTTGGGGGGATAAGGCTAAGGAGATGAGCTGAGGCAGAAATAGAAGAGGAGAGATAGAGAGGTAGACAGTGATCATCCATCACTCACTCTTTCAGTGTTGATTAGGATTCTTCCCGAAACAGCGGGATTAACAGTGACGGTTCAAATAGGCTTGTGTCCGCTGTCTCCGGAGCTTTGCAGATGTTTGAGAGGATTCAAGAGAGCAAACAGGAGAGACAATTTGTCTCTGTCCCATGGGAATGTTTACTGATTAGAGTTGGATTTACTAATGCTTGGAGAGAATAGAACAGATTTTCTGATGCAAAATGGCAAGGCAATGAGTCCGAAACACTAGCCCTATTCATCACTAGTTATGTTGCAATATTGTTTTTTGTCATGCAATGCAAATGCAAAGTTTTATAATAAATGATATAATTATTTACACGATATTTCAATAAATATTTTTCACAGGTTTATAGTGCATACTGCATTGAGGTAGATTTTCCCTATAAGGGGTCATGACATGGGAAATCAAATTTTCCTTGGTCTTTTGACATATAAGGGGTATTTGTACATTTATACATTTGCATAAGACTGACTCTGGAGCAAGACAACAACGCCTACTGTTACTTCATCGCATCGTTGTCCCCGCCCACTGATGTTCAGTCAGTCGATGAGCAGCGAGTGGATCTAAAGTAGGCCTAGTTGTTTACGATAAGATTGTGATAATAAAAAGATTGCAATGCCACGCAGATGTTGTGCTGTTCCTGGCTGTGGAAAAAACATCATCTTTGCATAAGCTGCCGAAAGATGTCAGAGAAAAATGGATTCAGTTTATTTTTAACGAACGTCCTACTAGTCCAGCCTGGTCTCATTGTATTAATACGTAACTTTCAAAGACACAAAACGTACATTTTTGTACGTTTAGAAAGGTGCTGAAACATACAATATTGACGTATTTATAGCACTAAAACGTAAAATATATATATATATATATTTTAAATATTTTTACGTTTTAGTGCTATAAATATTTACGAATCTTTCATGTCATAAAGATATATAATTTCCTTTTTATCGTTTTGTTTCATGATCACGACTTAATTTTCTTGTGATCTTGAGATAACAAAAGTTGTTTTCTCGTCATCACGACATAAAAGTTATTTTTACAGTGATTAATTCTGAAACTACGGAAGCCCTAAACGGCCATGGATTATTATTTTTTTCTATCTTGTTTTGTCGTGATCACGACTTAATTTTCTCGTGATCTCGAGATAACAAAAGTTGTTTTGTCGTGATCACGACTTAATTTTCTCGTGATCTCGAGATAACAAAAGTTGTTTTCTCGTCATCACGACATAAAAGTTATTTTTACAGTGATTGATTCTGAAACTACGGAAGCCCTAAACGGCCATGGATTATTATTTTTTTTCTATCTTGTTTTGTCGTGATCACGACTTAATTTTCTCGTAATCTCGAGATAACAAAAGTTGTTTTGTCGTGATCACGACTTAATTTTCTCGTGATCTCGAGATAACAAAAGTTGTTTTCTCGTCATCACGACATAAAAGTTATTTTTACAGTGATTGATTCTGAAACTACGGAAGCCCTAAACGGCCATGGATTATTATTTTTTTTCTATCTTGTTTTGTCGTGATCACGACTTAATTTTCTCGTGATCTCGAGATAACAAAAGATGTTTTCTCGTCATCTCGACATAAAAGTTCTTTTTACAGTGATTGATTCTGAAATACACTGTACCCGGATTCTACTGTTGCTATAGTAACGAACACAACTTTCACGCGCATCTGATCGACGGATAAATCATGCGCTCTTATATCTTGTGGATATTTCAGCAAAATGTTTACTTCACTTAATAATAAAGTTTACAATAAATAAATACATATAGGCTAATCAATCACTGTTCAATAAATGTATGCTAAACATTTTATTTGTGTAATTAACATGTTTAATGATCAACAGAGCATTCAACATCTCAAGCGCAGCCAGAGTGCCTTCAGAAAGATGCCAGATTATTCTATCATTCTAAATATTATTAGATTAAACCCACTTTATTTTCCTCATTCGTTTGAAATAAAATTATATTACATAATGTGTTTGTTATTTTTATTCGTCATGTAGGGCTGTGATATCATAAACTGTCTTCCTCCAGCTTCCATTACAAAGAGGTGCAATACTCCAGATTTCCAAAAAAACAAAACTTTAATCCAGTTGATACAGGCTAAAACAATCTTGGGATGCTGTTTGAGAAGAGTGTTTATGTATGTGTGTTGTTTCCAACAAAGAAATGTAGAAAATACAATAGGTTACACACTATCACTGAATTAAATGACATAGGCTATAAATCATATTTATTATCAATATACATTGAGTGAGTGAAACGAACACTGAAACTGCGATGATTAAAATGGCGTCTTAAAGATACACAATAAGGTGGTAAAGTTATGAAGCGACGAGAATACTTTTTCTGCGCAAAAAAATAAATAAATAAAAATAAAAAATAAATAACAACTTTAAGATTCAAGATTCAAGATTAGCCTACTTTATTGGTCCCTAAGGAAATTTGTCTTGGACAAAAGGCTGCCACATAAAAACATACAATTATAATACAATAACAAACACAAAAACAATACAGACACTACTACTCAATTCACACTGCCTTACATCCTGAATTTAGAAGATTCACTAATAAAGGAATGAAAGAATTCTTATACCTATTCAGGTATCTTTTCCTATATTTAACCGGCACCCTATAGCGTCTACCTGAAGGGAGTAGTTCATATTCAGGGTACAGTTTATTTAATAATTTGAACTGTTGTCATACGCAGTTAACGTTGTGAACGCAGTGCAGGCTTCCGTGTTTACGTCCGAACACCGGCTCAGTATTGCACCAAAAAAAAAAAAAAAAAAAAGATTTGTATAATGCAGACTTTCATATTTAAATATCTAGGCTGTATTTGTACTATTCTGATTTAGAGGTTTCTAATACTATTTTATTCGCAACACCAAATATGGTTAAAAATATTTTCATTTTGCCATGGGCTTTAATTCTCATATTTATTGGAGGGAAAATGGTGAAAATCAAGAATGGAGAGAACTGCTGAGATGCTGAAAAATGGTTGAACTAAAATAACTGCTCATTACAAAAGCTCACTGAGAATTTCACTGCTTTCTATTGAAAACCTTTTCTCTGAAGAAGAAAAAAAAAAAAAAAAAACATTTGCTGGCCCTTACATTGATAAAATGCTTGGCATTTAAGAACAACAGCGCAGATTGAGCCCACATCAGACAATCCATAAAAGCACACAACCCAAATCACCAAAACAAGCACTTAGCACATCTGTCAAAAAACATAATCCAGCCACAATGGCCTTCCACTTATCAGCACAAAGCCCATCAGTATTCGCCGCCAGCGAGCATGCTGCTCTTTCTCATGATAATAGACTGGGGGTGGAGAGGTGATGAGAGGGGAAAACCGCCAGCGTACCGTATTCCAGGTCAGCGTGGCACACGTCCCTGTGATGTGGAAAACCATCTGCTGAGCCCCCATCTGCACAGTCTACAGCCCCATTTACATGGCACTTCATCAGCAGAGTTGTGTTTGCCAGCCCAGCCCTTCCCTCACGGTTTCCCCACTGCATTCGACCATTCAAACACAAATGAGTCTGCCATATTCAACTCCCTCGAGAATTTGAGGACGGCCGCCGGGTTTTGTTACCATTTCATTTCCATATATTGAATGGAGGAGAAAATTGCTCAGTTTTGGATATGAGATGAAATGAGAGGGGGAGAGAGAGTCCAGAAGCACCTGTGAAATAGGCTGCTCTACATTTGCATACTTTATGGCTGGCTCTACCTTTAACGGTTTAATGTGAAGCTTCGAGGAATATTTGCAACGTGTTTCTATGAATACATGAAGTATAATTATATGCACAGTATAGGGAAGACCTGGGATTTTCAGTGAAGTTGAAAAACAGCTTCATCTTAACAGTAAGGATTTGAGCCAAATCCAGTTACACCTTGTTCAAAACCATCTTAAATTAGAATATTTTTTAAGAATTAAATATAATTATAAATAATTGTTGGTTAGATAAGTGAACACAATGAAACCACACTGATCTGGCTTTTTACTATTTTTTATTTTAAACATTTGTGTTTAAATTTAGGGGCCGTTTACACGACACCGTTTTCAACTAAAAACAGAAAACTTTTTATGCATTTTGGCTGTTCATTTACACGACAACGGCGTTTTAGTGGCCTAAAAACGCAAACTTTTGAAAACGGGTTTCGAAGTGCAAGTTTTTTAAAACGGTCACCGTTTAAACAACAAAAACGCTTATCTGTGAAAACGATGACGTCATGCACATGCGCATTACATGTTCAGTCTATAGTGTTTCATCGCTATCTAATGGCCTGCCAGCAGAATACAGCGTTTTTAGTCATTTTCACGGATTCGTGTGAATGGGGATCGCTTTGACAACGGTGTCGTCTGTACGCGGAGAACTCAAAGGAAAAACTTCTCTGTTTTAAGCATATTGTTGTCGTGTAAACGTACCCTTAGCTGAAAAGTCAATAATAGGTTGTGTAATGGCAGGCTACATTGTGACAAATCATGCCATATAGAGGGAACACAAAAGTCAACATGTTCAGTGATCTTTTTTTTTACCTGGGCAGTAGCCTTCTAAACACATACTGCTCAAACTTTTGGAAAATGTACAATCACAGCAACATATATACAACTTTCTAAGTACACAAGTGAAGACTGCACAATGATAGTAAACACTTCACTATGTTCTTTTTCAATGCAATATGTACTTGGCCTATAACGTGCAAGAGATTTTCTAAAAATATACATAAAAATATAATAAAATGATTTTGCCCCATATTTGAGGAGATAGACTGCTTATGTCTGCGTAGCCCAATATTTATCCCATTTTCATCGCACTATTTTGGGTATCATTTGGTTTAAGCACTTAGAACAATGAAAATCTGAAAAGCTGCTATTGTGCTATTTTCTCATAGACTGAGTGGCTCATTTGTAACAAGTGCTTCAATAAAATGGAGTAAAACACTTCTGCTATAAATAGGCTGATTTACAGATTATAGTACTTTTGTCAGGAAAAACATTCATGCATATGAATTATTCATATTTTCATGAATAATGAATAAGCACTTCATAATAATGAGTATAAGTGAATATAATAATCAAAAACATTTGCCCCATTTAAGAAGCGTTGGGCTTGAATAGCAATGCATTCCTACTTAGCTATTTATAAATAAACAAAATTTAGTTTTGAAAGGAATTATGTGTAGCCTCATTTTTAATTTTTGTTTAATATTTTTAATTTAATTTTTTTTGAGCCAGTATGCAAGTGAATTATTAAAACCTTTGGAGATGAAAGCATCAGTATTTAAGTTTATCTTTTCTTTCACAGTCAGTTATCCATAATGCTTCAGGGTCAGAAGATTTCAGGCTTGAATGAACAGAGAGACAGACAGAACACAACACTTCAAAAATATTACCTTAATCAGATTCACAGTCTCATCTGACCGCTGGAGTCATTTTCAAGAGGACACCAATGACTCACACTATTATGAATGTATTCTTACCCAGGAGGGCTAATAACACACACAGAACAATAAACATCTGTGCTACTGTCAATTCACAAGGTATAAATGATTGCTGGCCATCAAATGCAACTCATACAATTCATATCAAGCACATTTGAATATCCATTTCAGCCTTTCTTTCTCAGCAGAATCCACACACACATACAATTTCAATAGTATTCCTCTTCATTTGCATTGTGAATTTGACCCTGTCTCTTCAGCATTGGTTTTCCTTGAAAAATCACTGTTTACACACGGTTAGTGTAATGAATGTCTGAATAGACTGTGGACTGTGGAGTCAGGGCCATGTTGAAGAAAAACAACAACCCCCAAAAAAACAATCTTTGAGGAGAAGAAAAAAGCAATGAATATTTTACAGGGGGAGCGCAGCGGAGGGCTCGGTGGGTGACTCAGAGACATTTATGGAGCTTATCAAACCCAGATCTCCTACAGAGGTCTGCGCACGGACACAGACTGTGGCAGCTGTTTATCAGGTGAACTATTGGTGAGTTCCTGATCCAGTAGTGGCTTGATTTACCTCAATCAGAGGGACATTATTCTTGCAATGAAGGAGAGAGAAAAAAAAAGATTGTCCTTCTGAAAATAAGAATGTTCTGTGGCGGGGGGCTCATGAGATCACAGACGTCATTCGGCGCATGCGTTTGCGTGTGTGTGTGTGCTCAGTCTGGTGTGGGCTTATGTATTAAAATATTCATATTTTCGGAGGAAAATGTCAACTCTGAAAAGGATACACACAAAGCAATGTTGGAAACGCACGAGGATGAACCTGCCATTTGATGTTCTGATTTATTTTTTTATTCTTTATGCAGCATGCATTTATAATGGGGGCAATAAATGTCAAATTATAATTAAGATTGCTTGTGTGTTTTCTCTGTGTAATTAAAGGGATAGTTCACCATCAAATGTAAATTCTGTTATTATTTACTCAACTTCATGTCGCTTCAGGCCTGTATGACTTTCTTTCTTACATGGAACACAAAAAGAATACTTTTCAAGAATGTTCATGCTGCTTTTTTACCTTCTCTGGTGACTATATGATTTTGTTGTATGGAAAAGAGCAGTATAACATTCTTCAAAATATCTCCTTTTGTGTTCCACAGAAGGGGGGGGGGGGTTAATTACTCACCCTCATGTCGTTCCACACCCGTAAGACCTTCGTTCATCTTCAGAACACAAATTAAGATATTTTTGATGAAATCCGAGAGGTATATGACTCGTCCATAGACAGCAATTTAACCACCACTTTCAAGGTCCAGAAAGGTACTAAAGACATTGTTAAAATAGTCGATGTGACTGCAGTGGTTCAACCTTAATTTTATGAAGCGACAGGAATACTTCTTGTGTGCAAAAACAAAACAAAAATAACAACTTTATTCAACAATATCTTCTCTTCTGTGTCATTCTCGTATGCTGGTTACGTTCAGCGCTTCCAGGTTCTACGTCAGAACACTGAGTCATTATTGGCCGGCTCCTGCGTCAGCATCACACGCATGCGTCATGCTGTTCACGTGAACAGCGTTGGCCAATACTTACAACCTGGAAGCGCTGAACGCAAACAGTGTACGAGATAACATTAAGGTTAAACCACTGCAGTCACGTTGACTGTTTTAACAATGTCTTTAGTACCTTTCTGGACCTTGAAAGTGGTGGTTAAATTGCTGTCTATGGAGAAGTCAGAGAGCTCTCGGATTTCATCAAAAATATCTTAATTTGTGTTCTGAAGATGAATGAAGGTCTTACGAGTGTGGAACGACATGAGGGTGAGTAATTGATGACAGAATTTTTTATTTTTGGGTGAACTAACCTTTTAAGAGCTGTCTTAAAATGCAGAGTAAGAGACAGTGTGCCAACAAATATGAAACCACACAGAGAAGAAATCAATCAGTATCTACAGCAGGTGATATTTGCATCCTGACAGCCACTGAGGAATGATTGAAGCACATCGCATGCTCCGTTTTTGATATAGCAGCCTGCAGTTGCAATATGACTGTTGCTTGTGAAGTCTTTGCATACCTACAAACCTGTTTCTGATGGTGATTTGGGAAAGCATTATTAGAATTTGATAATAATCACAAATATCACTATTGTCACTCATACGTAACTAATTCTAAAGCTATGGTCACAGTAGTGAAATTTCGCTGAAATTTTGTCAGCAAAAAGGTCCATTCTCTATTGTCAATATTATAGCAAATATTATAGCAGAAGTTACTTTCAAACCAAGCATTTCAAATTTCTGTGGTGAATTTGCATGATCAGCTTGAAACCGTTGTGAAATCAGCGTGTGGAAATCTTTCGCCTTCATCTCATTCACATGGATTCCTATTGAAATGGCTGGATTTTGTCCATGAAAATTCACTGAACAACTGTAAATGCACCGTAAGTAATAACTTCAGCACATACCTCATCCTGTTTGTGATATGAATATGAATGATTCCTCAAATTGTGTGGCATGTAAAATAAAGGTATGCTATTAGGCCTACTTTTCTAAGCGATCACATTTATAGGAAAATAACCACCCAAGAATGCCTTAGCAACCACCCAGAACACCATAGGAACTGAGTAACAACAAACGAAATCACTTAGAACCAGTGCTGTGGGTAACGCATTACAAGTAACTTGAGTTACGTAATCAGATTACTTTTTCAAGTAACTAGTAAAGTAATGCATTACTTTTTCAATTTACAACAAAATATCTAAGTTACTTTCAGCTACAGCTCTCCTGTTCCTATGTTAAGAGAAATAAATTACAGAGGTGTTGTGTGCGCTGTGTAAACTTGATGGTTATTGTAGTTCTAGACTAAATATGTAAGTAATATCTGTACAATATTGTAATGCATTACTTTTAAAAGTAACTTTCCCCAACACTGCTCAGAACACCTTAGCAGCCGTATAAGCAGTGCACTGGCAATCACCATGAACAACACGGCGGCAAGCACCACTCATGTTTTCTCCAGAAAACTGAAAGATGATTTTTTTTTTCATCATCCACGGATGGATTCAAATAGCATTACATTTTAAGACTACAATTTTGGAGAAAAGATTTTTTTTCTCAAGCACACTAAGCTGATTTTGTGACATGGCTAGATACACTAAAATATCATGACCTTTGCAAATTTCATCAGGTTTGACATGTCCATTGTTTGATCTGAGCTCAGGAAATACTGACCAATCAAACTGAGAGTGAACATGAACATAATCTCTTTCTCTATTTAAATTATATCTTTTATAAGCTTTTATATATCTATAAACTTTAAGCAGTGTGCCATCTGGCTGGTGTCTTAATCTGGGCAACTTTTTGTTTTAAAATTATTATTCATACTTATCATAAAGGCTGTATCCAGAAACAGAGCATGTGAATCTAAAAGTTGGATTTAAAGGATATTTCACATATAAAGGCAATAACATCTTAAAATGACAGGCAAAAGAAAAACATTTTAGGTGTGCATACATAAAAATTGCAATAATATGACCTAAGAAAAAGCTTATCAGTGAGCACCATATACGTTAAAGATAATGACAGTTGAGCTAAAAGAAACCTTTATATCAAAAGACACCTGCTCCTCTTTGTTAGACCTGGCAAGAGAACTAAAGGAAAGGATTTGACAATTACGGCCATAATTGCTGGGAACATTTATGACTAATATCAATTATAGTAGCAAGAATATAATTTCCATCCAATGTTCATGATGTGTCCTATTCATGTTCTGTGTATTGGAATAGGAATTAACCTTGATGAAAATGCATTATGTCGGCACTGCAGAGGGCTTTGAATAGTCTTACATAAGTCATTTGAAAGGACAGTCATATTCAGCACTTAGAGTTAGAGACTATTAAATTATCAAAGACCAACAAAGCCTTTTCCTCTCCCAAACTACCAGGAATGATGAACCTAGCTAAACATAGTTAAAGCATCATGATAGGCTAAAGAATATGACTTCATTGCATCTGCTACTGTAGTTCCTCTGCTAGCATAGGGTGCTAACAACACCACTGTTATGGGTTTGATTTCCAGGGAACACACATAAGGGATGAATAAAATGTATACCTTGTCTGTTACTCTGCCCTTTTAAAAATGACATATCTAAAGCACTGACCTCTTCGATGATGGTTGACAAGATGCCAGCTTTCAGTATCACCTCTGCTCTCATGAAAACAGCACTCCTTCAGAATGAGATATTCACTGAGAAGGGTCCAAGGTGGCAAATATTTCACATTTAACTTCATATACTGGTCAACAGGTTACAATCTGTTATAATGTGGTAGCAGGTTTAAGAGCAGAGATGTCATTTATTTGTTGCTTTTCTTAAAGCTGCACTACAAATCATTGGCCTCTCTATCGCCATCAGTGGTGGAATCATAAAGTTATTTACAGAGTTATAAAGTGTGTTCGACTTCAAGCAGTGCTGCGCAGACCGATCAGTGTATGACATCAAAGTACAGCGAGAGCGATTCAAAAGCATACCAGAGATGGTCTTATTATTGGGAGATATGAGTGTCAGTAGCTCTACCATTAGAAAAAGCATAACGGCTAACTCGGATCACGTGTACCTTGATAATCAATCACATTACAGCCTTGAGGTCATTGAATTTAGTTGTTCATTAGTTGTGCAACAGTCAATCACTGTTTGCGGACCATAGAAATGAATGAGAAGTGCCGTAAACTTAATCCTACTTGTAGCACAATTGTCCATGACTTCTCTTATAAAACAGTTTTTAGTGTAAACTCTAAAAATAGATAAATCCAAAATGAAACATGTTGAAGATTAGCCGATGGGCTGTCGATTCATTAAATGATTAGCTATTTCCTCACAAAAGTGGTTTATTCAGCATAGTGAAGCCTCTCCTCCATTGACATCCATTAAAAAAAAAAAACGGCCTCTGGTCTCCTTCCCTGTGTACCGCAGCGTTAGCAGGCATTACACTTTTTTCGGCTAAGGCTGCAGGCTTGCCTTCAAGTGGCTTTGAGCAAATGGAGCCTTTGATGTCATACACTGATTGGACTGTGCGGCGCCGCTTCAAGTTGAACAAATCTATTGTTTGAGGCTGCTTGGTCGCATGTGATCACCATATCTTACTAGCTACACAACCCAGCAAGCAATTTTGCTTTTAAAAGACGTCTAATAGTCGCCCAAACACAGCCCTGACATCTAAGCTATAACAAGGCAAAATTTCAGTAACTCCTCACTGCAGAACACGAGATCCAGAATCCAAATCCAGGGGGTGGATTTGGGATGGGTAGGTTTAGGGATATGTAAAGTGGGAGGAGTTGGATCCAGATTCAGGGGGTGGAGATGGGTAGGTTTAGGGATCAGGGGGTGGAGACAGGTAGGTTTAGGGATCAGGGGGTGGAGATGGGTAGGTTTAGGGATATGTAAAGTGGGAGGAGTTGGATCCAGATCCAGGGGGTGAAGATGGGTAGGTTTAGGGATCAGGGGGTGGAGACGGGTAGGTTTAGGGATCAGGGGGTGGAGATGGGTAGGTTTAGGGATATGTAAAGTGGGAGGAGTTGGATCTTCAAAACATACCTAACTAGCATATGCTGGTTTTCATGGCTATGCACAGACTACGCATAGAACATATAAAAGAAATTAAACCAAACACCTTGTAATCACTGTTGACTTTGCTTACATGATGGAACATCATACATCTCACAAGTTATTTTGGCAAAAATTACATGTAACCAAATTCAGTGGTATTTTGGCTAGAAGTGGGTTACTCATAGCCGGACTATATCGGGTCTATAGTTAACCAAGACAGTGAAATGATGGCTATTGCTTGCTGGGAAAGATTTACTAAGAATAAGAAGAAAGTCTTACAAGATAAAAAATATATTTCATCTGAGCAAATATGGCATGTCTGCCACAAAAGTAGCCCGACCGTCTTTGCTTGGCTTACTAACATGACTTAAAAATGCAAGGATGAATGACGAAAAACACAAAATATCCCACAAAAACCTGTTTACTCAAAAAAGAACTCATTTTGAATGAATTACCCCCATTTCCTCGATTCATTTTGAATGAATTGCTATAGGCCTACTACTATAATTCATCATGGCTTAATGAATTGTGGTAAGGCAAGAACACAATTCTGCAAAGTGTTTTTATGTACTCACGCAATAATGTTATTTGGTTCATTTTTATCCAAAAAGTCTTCCATAGTGCAGATTTAAAGTCAAGAACTGTGCTGATAAACCTAAAATATAAGATCATATGACAATGAGAGTAGAAATGTAGATCAGAGACAAATACAAAGTGTAGCAATGTCTTTATGGGTGTAGCATTTTCCTCTACATACAATATTTCTTTTAACACAATGAGTTAATCTTGTCAGACAAATAGAGAGAGAGAGAGATGTGAAAAGAACAGAAAGAGCAAATATGCAGTCTAGAAATATCACACAGTAGTTTCAATATTTTCGATAATCTCCACAATAGATTTGGAAGGGGACAGTAGTGTGCATTCATCCTGTTCCCATAGACTTCCTGGACTAGAGTGTCCATCCGTGCTAAGTTCATCCTCTTCCTCAGATTCTTCCTCACAGGACTCCAGATAGTGTCCTCCCAAAGCATTAATCCCTGAGTCCTCGGAGCTGGAGGGCGAAGAGCAGTGGCCCATTTTTGGTCCTTTAACAGTCTCCTCAACTGTTTGCTTGTCTTCAGTGTGCTGTTTCTGTGCTATCAGACAAGCAGGCTTTATCTGAGGCGGGCTAAGAGGGGCCTCCATGTGAACTGGAGGCCGCTGAACGTAGCACATCTTGCCATTGATGCGTTTGACAATGTAGTCATCGATAAACAGTTCGGCAATGTTGCAGTATTTCGGGGGTTCGGGACAAGGTGGTGGCAGGAAACAGGGGGAGATGCGGAGGAAGCGTTCAGTCAGAGAGATGGACAGATCAATGGTGTCGGTGCAGTCGGATGGAGCGACCGGCACAGGTGTGCTGGGTAGCTGAGCGACATTGGTCATGGGCTGGTACACATATTTACCTGTACAGACAGAGTAAAAGGAGATATCTGAATATCTATCAGAAAGCACATACTCATTTGTGTGCTAAAATTGTATTACATCAACAAGACTAGTGTTGGGTGTAACGCGTTACTAAGTAATGCGTTATTGTAATTAAATTACTTATCCACTGAAAAAGTAAAGTAAGGGATTACTGTTCATTTTTAGGTAATTTAATTACAGTTACTTATAATGTACTTGCGTTACATACTGTAAATTAGTTCAACAGTTCTGTTTAAATCAATAGTTAATTTAAAATCTAAATTTGTTGAAGTGAACGCTGCCTCTTTAAAATCGTTAGCTGTAGTGCAGTTGCGCGTGACCAGTCGGCTGCGTAGTCACTGTCTGAAGATGTCGGCAGAAGCGAGTGGCTGTTTTGCAGAATGGGAATATTCCAATTGCTTCACTTTTTTTGACACAGGTAGGCAAGAACATTACGGTAAAATGTAAGCTATGTCCTAGAGAGAAAAAACTGCGCACGCTCTCTGAGATACGGTCTTCAGTCCGTGCGCTCTCGACCAAAGCGCACACGCATAGCCGCCTCTCGCGAGTGTCAGATTTTCTCGGTTTATTACACATAAACGTTCAAATACACACACGGTTATGTCAAAATGCCCGCCTTGGCGTATATTCGCTTTGGTTATGTGAATGTGAACAGCGTGTAACAGCATATTCTCTCCGTCCAATAGGTCTTAGTGACAGCAGCCTTAAAAACTTGCTACTGTCTACTATGGTGGTCTGTATTATAAATGATAATCAAACAACAAAAGAATGGCTTTAATAAGGACTAGGCCTAATCTATATTTAATTTATACAGTTATGACTCTGCAGAGTTATTTTATATTTGATTATTCAATTTCTGTGGTATTTTTACTTACTGCTATTAGACCTAGGCCTACCTGGAAAATAATATATAGCATTGTTTTATTGGTATTTTATATATTTTTACTGTGGTATCGAGTATTGTGCACTTTTGGTGGTATCGGTACCGACTACTAGATTTTTGGTATAGTGACATCCCTATTTGTTACTAAAAAAATGTAAGTATTATAAAGTAAATAAAAGTATTATAGTATATGTTTTAATAAAGTTAAAATGTTTTAAAAAGCTATAAAAGGCTAAACTATTCCATGTTTGACTAAATTATTAAAAGAGTTTCCTTTCTATTGTCTATCCGGTCAAGGTTTATAGGGATTTTAAAAAGTAATTAGTAAGTTACTTATTGAGTAATTAAATTACTTTTCAGACAGAGTAATTAGAAAAGTATTTTAAATGCAACATTGATGATGTAATTAGTAATTAATTACTTTTTTGAAGTAACTTACCCAACACTGAACAAGACTGAAGCAAGCAGTAAATTCTAAAACCAAGGCTTTGAGAATATTTAGGCAGCAAAACTTTACGTATAACTGAAACAAAAAAATGTGCATTGCATTAAAACTCACAGGATGCTTCATTATGTTCAGTCTCTTGCAGTGCACTAATGCCAGCCTCTGGTCAGAAAGTCATCATCATTTACAAATAAATCTATTTTGTTTTCATTAAAGCACACATATCAGTATTTCACATGGAGACTGTTATCCAAAAACCTGTGGCGTCCATCTACATGCTAATGAAAACTACTACCACACACCAGTTTAGTTCATCTTTGGATTTGCAGTCAGAAAAGAGAGATCAAAAATCTAAAATAGTCAAGTGTAATTCACTGAAACATATTTCATTACATAATAAAAATAAACCTGTGCACATAAAGAGAGATAAAAAAAGGGATCATCCAAATAGAAGGTTATGCTGTAATCCACCGAGGCTGTATTACAGTGAAGCAATACTACTTTCACTGAATGAATTAATGCTTATTCTACACATTGTAGAATTTCATTTTTATCATAGCCCATGTCAGCCAATGTTTCTTGCCCCTCAAAATCATGTTCCACCCTTCCTTTGATCCTTTGTTACTGTAGCTTTAATACTTCTATATATACACTGTAAATGCCTCTGTTATGATTGGTTACCCTCTTTGAATATGAAATAAGAAACAGCGCCACTGCCAAGATGCTGAATGATTTTTTTTTTTTTTTTTTTTTGCCCATTCACATCAAATACTTAAAATGATCAAATATGTGAAATCAATTATTAATCTGTTGGCTGTATGGCTGTTAATTATAAAATCAAAACAACATGAAATACAAAAATAGCAGTAAATAATGTACATATATCATATATCACATCATATAATAGAATAAACGCTCTATTTGAATATTTTTACATAATTGGACGGCCTCTTATTATGCTATATTATACACCTTTCTATTGTTTACCACCACAGTACATCTTAATGGAATCTCTGTTCCAAACTTTGGAGTTGGGAGTGTTTTCTTCACATTTTAAAGGGATAGTTCACCCAAAAATAAAAATTCTGTCATCATTTACTCCCCCTCAAGTTGTTCCAAACCTGTATAAATTTCTTTGTTCTGCTGAACACAAAGAAAGATATTTGGAAGAATGTATGTAACCAAACAAATCTCACCCCCCATTGCCAACCATAGTAGGAAAAATAATACTATGGTAGTCAATGGGGGGCAAGATCTGCTTGGTTACAAACATTCTTCCAAATATCTTTCTTTGTGTACAGCAGAACAAAGAAATTCATACAGGTTTGGAACAACTTGAGGGGGAGTAAATGATGACAGAATTTTTATTTTTGGGTGAACTATCCCGTTAAGAGCTGATTTGTTGTTAAAAGCTACACATTTAACAACATGCATACAGAACTGTGGACATACCAAACCAGCTAGTTGGGCCTAGAATAGAATATAATGAAATATACCACATGTGAGATATCAAATAAAACGTTTTCAAGGTTGTACAGATAAGACGAAAGTTTTATCTGTTTTATTTTATAAATATTTTTAAATAAAATTCACATTTTAAACCCACATTTTAAAAATCTGAAGCATTTTTGCTTTTCTTCATGCCATTTTATCCCTGAGTCCCACATGTGAATGTGCTCATGGTTTTGGTGTCAATAATATGATGATTTCTGAATAACTCTTCTCTGCAGCTTTGTTAAAACACTATATTTCAAAATAAAAAATAAAATCTTGTTTTTTCATGAAAGATCCCCTTTAAATCATACTGTAAATATTATTGATTAGAATTTGAGAGAACCTTTTCAAAATATTGATCAAGGATTATTTTTTGTTTCTATTTGTCATTTCATGTTTCAGACGGGAGCTCACTTTGTTGAAAGAATGTCAAAATTCAGCTTTGTTGAAAAACTGTCAAAATGAAAAATCCAGAGAGGGTGGGACAGACCGTAGCATACAGCTCATTTCCGTCTCGTTCCACACATCTGGCAGAATGCAGCCGGGGTGTGATCAGGACATCTATGACAACACTAATCCCTTGTTATCTAAGGCCCAGATCCACATCCACTCACTCGCTCATGGCCTTTGACAGTGAGTCTCTTGTCTCATATCGCTCAGTCTAAGTGTCTTTCTCACATGCACTCTGTCTGTCTCTTTCTCAAAAGCATCCCCTGAATTATACGGGAGTCAGCTCTATAGAGAAAATATGACAGTAGCCCCATACATACTTCCCTATAACGGATTTATACAGGACACTTGAGAATGCATAAGACAACAACTGTCAAATATCTTGTGTTTGGTGCTGTAAACAGATGACTATTCCAGGTTTTAACTAACTAAAAGTAGTGACACTACTAACTAAACTGAATGTTAAAACAGCATGAGAGTAGCTTTTCAAATAAAAAGTTACATTTTAGTGAATAGATTCATTTAAATTCAAACCATTCAAAAACATAACTGCCAATTCATTTGGGCTGCATTTTATATTCTCTTTTTGTACTGATATACAAAATAATAATATATACTGCAATAATTTAATGAAATAATACAATATCTGACGTAGTGTAATGAAACATACTACTACTACTACTACTAAAACAGTATATTATTAACACGAAAAATTAGGGATGCACGATATACTGGCCACTATATCGGTATCGGCCGATATATGTTCATTTTTAAAGTTATCGTTATCGGCCCAATAAGAACATTTGGCCAATATATTAAAGCCAATAAATAATGTAATATTTCCTTCAGCTGAGACACTTCAGATGCGCACTGTTCACCATGATGGTTTTGAATTGCTTGAAATATGATTGGAGTCACTTCAAAAAGGAAAATACAGTCAAGTGCGACATGTGCAGCGCAAGTCTGTCATAGGCTACATGAAATTATAATGAGAACAATATAATTGTGCGCTTGGGACATGGCTTTTAATGGTGAAATGTTTGTCTTTGTAATCAGGCTCTCAAAAATTATATAAAAATTTGGATTTAGATTTATTGGCCAACTTATCAGTATCGGCCAAATTGTTCATATCTGTGCATCCCTACAAAAAATTATAAATAACAAATAAATAACTGGACATATAAATATGGAAATTTCTACAAGTAACTGAAGTTCTAAAAGCAAACAATTACTGCAGCTCTGAGATTTGACATGATTTCTGTAATAAATTCTGTGGAACTTAATAAACATCTCTGGCCAAGAAAAGCAAAGACAACAAAAGAAATACAAAAGCAAAACAAACTCATTACATTCTAATGAGATTCCAAACATGTCCTGTGAAGAGAGTGAACGAAGCAAATTGCAGGCGGTGCCGACTATCTCAACTGAGCGGAACACAATTATTTCACTGCACTTTTCTCATGTGCAATCAACAATAGAGGTTCCACTTGTACAGTTTGGAATTCATTTACAGACTTCTGTCGGTTCTTTGTTTTATAAATCTGTTGGACAAGGACCGGATCTCCAAGCCAGAACAGAGCTCAGAGAGGAAATCAACGTTTGACAGCTGGAGCTGCGGGCACAGAGCCAGAAACAGGAGGCTTCCTTCTCCACGTTTCACACATGGCCACATAACATCACTAAGCAGCACGTACACGCCTGGAGCGCAGACGCCACTCTCACAGCTTCTGCTCTCTCACCACAGCCCTGGATTTGCTCAGAGTATGACTGGATACTGTCAAACCCAAACACAGCACAGCAAAGCTGTCGGTATCATGTGCGGTGCGGTGCTGTGCAAGAGCAATATTAATAAATCATCACAATGTACACCATAACACAGCGGTGTCCCGTTGGGGCTCTCACTGCACCATAAGAAGAGGTAAGACAACAACACAATAAAGACTGTTTTGCTAGAACAGAAACAGAATTTTGGGGATATTTTTTACTTAGCAGTACCCATTCAGTGGGGTCAGTTAGATTTCTTTTTATGTTTTTACAAGACATCTCTGATGCTCAACAAGGCTGAATTTATTTGATCAAAAATATTATTATTATTCAATATAACAGTTTTCTATTTGAAAATATAATTTATTCCTATGATGGTAAAGCTGAATTTTCAGCTTCATTACTTCATTCTTCTAATTATATGCTGATTTCCTGCACAAGAAAACATTTTTATTATTATTATCAATGTTGAAAACAGTTGTGCTGCTTACTATTTTTGTGAAAACTGTGATGGGGAAACTGAAATAGACATTTTTTTGCAAAAGTGTCCATTTATTTCTTTCGAGATAAAAAAAAAAAAAAAAAAACAGTTGATGGGCCCCATTGGCTTCCATAGTATGCAAAAAAATACTATGGAAGTCAATGGGGTCCATCAACCGTTTGGTTATCAACATTCTTCAAAATATCTTCTTTGTGTTCAGTGGAAGAAAGAAATTCATACAGGTTTGGAACAACATGAGGGTGAGTAAATGATGACAGAATTTTCATTTTTGGGTGAACTAGCCCTTTAAGTGTACATCTCCACTAAAGCAAAAGATCTATAGATCTATCATAAAAATGAAAAGTGCTTCCCCTGATAATGAGCCACGCATTGAATCATGAATAGCAGTCACCATTTGTGCTAGGTGTCATTTTAGTCGTAGTTCATACAGTTACACAACAAAGCTCCAGGATTTCCAGCCATGAATTATTCAACAGATCCGGTATACTAAACAATACATATCAGGGTGAGCATATTGTGTTTGTAATTTTATGGTACATTTAGTGCTTCTCACAATGGCGCACCAGTCGGTAGTTCTCACAGGGCAAGTGTTCTGGCTGATAAACCAAAAGCATGCATTAACATAATCATCTTTCTCTATTGCAATAATGGCAGATCATAGCTGTCATCATGTGCACAAACTGATAAAGGACATACACAAATTAAAAAAAAAAAAAAAAAAACACTGAGTGTCTCCCACCATCCTACAATCCAAATTCATTATTTTGCAACCTCATATCTCACAATGTGGATGTATGCGATCATACAAATTATAAAACTGCATGCAAATAATGATGAACTGCATTTGTAGACCAGTATCACAGTAGAATTTATGTTAATTACAGACATGCTTTTATTGATCAAATAGACAGACAGACAGACAGACAGATAGATAGATAGATAGATAGATAGATAGATAGATAGATAGATAGATAGAGATAGAGCATGATCCGGAAAAGGATGGAATTAATCGAAAATATAGAGGAAATAAAATAAAAATAAAAAAAAACTACTGTGATGGCCGTTGAGGATAATATTCTTTTATTATTTGATGGTTGAACTCAATAAAGTTCAGTTCCCTTGGCAGAAGTGTCATGAGAGGGTATTAAATACGGTTTGATCTGTTCACACAGTTCTAAAGGGCTCGTACTGACATTTACCTCCCTTAAACACAATGGAAGCTATTACAATCACTCAGGACCTGAACTCAGTCAGAGTGACGTGAACTAGAGGAAGTGAACATCCTGCTAAAGGAGCAGAGCAGACGCTTCCTGTGTGTATACACTGATGACTGCTGGATTCAGGGTCATGTCCAGGTAACGACTGGAGAATATAGAGGTGACGCCAAGGTTCAGGAAGGGTAATGTCTGCTTTGATAAAGTCAGCTATAGAGATTTTAACTCTCACAGTGGATTTGCTGGTGAGATATTTCTGGTGAGATCTACCACATCTTGCATACTAAGAAATTCTCAAGCTTGTGCTCAGGTACAACTGAAGCCATTTCATGCTGAAAAAGCATCCATGTGACACCAGACAGCAGTTTCTGATGACAACACAAGCTCATAAATGATACCAAAACAGCTGTGACGATAAATAAGAAAAACAGGTTGCGTGATCTTACACGCAATGCATAGTGGTGTTCAAATAAATGTCATATTTGAAACCCTACACTCTTAGAAAAAAGGTTCAGTGGGGTTCTATATCGATCCCTAGGGTTCTTGATTTAATTTTAAAGAACTCTTTATGCCAAAAAAGTTCTATATAAGGAGAAATGTCTTAAAAGTTTGTGTAATACTTTCATGTTTATTTAAATTACTTTCATAGGTTATTTAAAAATTTTTTTCTAGTGGCAAAGTATGTTTAAAAGCTATTTAATTAATAAAATTTAACCAAAATTAAAAATGAATTAAAACAAAATTAATGAATTAAAACAAAATCCATAAGGATATATATCCGTAAGGATATTTATATAAATATATATATATATATATATATATATGAGAAGCACCTGACATATCCCTTTAAAGAATTAGTTCGCTTCAGAATTAAAATTTCCTGATAATTTACTCACCCCCATGTCATCCAAGATGTTTATGTCTTTCTTTCTTCAGTCGAAAAGAAATTAAGGTTTTTGAGGAAAACAATTCAGGACTTTTCTCCATATAGTGGACTACAACAGTTACCAACAGGTTGAAGGCCCAAACTGCAGTTTCAATGCAGCTTTAAAGGGCTCTACACGATCCCAGCCGAGGAATAAGGGTCTTATCAAGTTAAACGATTGGTCATTTTCTAAAAAAAAAAAAAATAATAAAATTTTATATATATATATATACACCACAAATGCTCATATTACACTAGCTCTGCAATGCCCCACGCAATGCTCTGCAAATTACGTAATCATGTTGGAAAGATCATGCGTGACGTATGCGCAGGTACTGAGCAAGTGTTTACAAAGCGAACATGCAAAGACTAAGCCAAACAGCCTTTACAAAAAAAAAGGTAAAACAATGATGTCGGACGATTTTTAAGTTTTTGAGTTTTTCACCGTGGTAGTTCCGCCTACGTCAACGTTTATGTAATGAGTGGCGCGTCGCAGAGCTAGTGCAAGACGGGCATTTGTGGTTAAAAGTATATTTATATATATATATATTTTTTTTTTTTTAGGAAATGACAGATCGTTTCGCTAGACAAGACTGTTATTCCTCATCTGGGATCGTGTAGAGCCCTTTGAACCTGCATTGAAACTGCAATTTGGACCTTCAATCTGTTGGTAACTGTTGAAGTCCACTATATAGAGAAAAATGCTGCAATGTTTTCCTCAAAAACCTTAATTTTTTTTTGACTGGAGAAAAAAAGACATGAACATCTTGGATGACGGTGAGTAAATTATCAGGAAATTTTAATTCTGAAGTGAACTACTCCTTTAAGGTTCTACATAGAACCTTTTCTTCTAAGAGTGTAGATTCATATAAATAGTATTTAGTTTTTTTCCTGCTATATTGAATATTTGGGCAGTGATCTTTAATCATACTGTAAGCTGCACTATTGTGCGAAGTTAATGATACTTTGTACCACTTCCCATTTTAGAGTAGTGCACACTTATTGTAGTGTCTCATAATGTATTAAGAATAGAATAGAATAGAATAGAATAGAATGTATCTGTATGTTGGAAGTTGGCCACTTACAGTGACACCAGCCTAAATGGCAGCACCAGTGCAGTTTGAAACACTTTCCGTGGCTGTGTGTCGCGCAGATGGACAGTCCATCACAGGGAAGAAAGTCCGGTCTGCCTGCACAGCTTTTGGCCAGAGCTTGAGCTTCATCTAACTTATCACTCTTCAAAGCCTTCTGCACTCCAGTGTAAGCCATGGTTACTGTAAGAGAAGAGTCATGCAATGAAGATATGCTGTCAACCAGAGGGTCACCTACTGATTTAAGATGCATTACAAATAGGAAGGTTTTAGTCTCAAATAATAAGAACTGTTAGAGGAATAAAATGTTTTTAGGTCAGACTTTACGGTATTTTACATTTTAAAGATTTTATATAGTATTATATAATATTATCTTGTAATACATGTACTATTATTTGTGTTATGTAAAATATTACGGTAGGCTATTAGAAAAAAAAGAATTGATGAACAGCAAAGTGTTAGTGTCAAATAATACGAACTATAAAAGTGTTTAGAGTTTGGATGTGCTTACCTTATTCAGGTTTGACCACTTACAGCTGATGATATTCTACCATCACACATCTGCATTAAACTTCCCACAACATCTGCATTAAGATCCTTGTAGTCGTACTGAATATGAAGAATTACATTTTTCCACATTAAACTGAAATGGCTTTCGATGAGGATAATCCTTCATAGATTTCCAGAGAAATATCAATAGAACTAAGTTAAAATAACAGTATCTGCCAGATCCGTATTGAGGAACAATCATCAATGTAAGGAGTCCTGGAGCGTTCGCTAATTAAAGAGAAAAAAAGGTCAGCAAAGCAGCGCAGATTTAAACTTATGTGAAACATGAGCCGGGCGGCGCGTCAGCTCCTCGCGCTGCAGTCGCAGTGGATGCTGCTGCGGGACTGAGCGCTGCTCGCACACTGACGGAAAATATACTGCACACAGCTGCTGGGACAACACTTGACCAGCAGACGGCGCTCAGAGTCATTACAAAGGGTTTCTCATTTACATGATTTCATTGTACAGTACACAAGGAAAGGCTTTAGAAAAAAATCTAAAAGAAATTTTCTATTATTATTCATTTGACTACTAGGTAGGTAATTCTTACACCATTTGACTATTATTCTTTGTAGGTTATTATTATTTCATTTGGTCTTCATAGTTTGATTCCTACACCATCTTGGTCATAGTTCAAAAGCATGAGCACAGGAGTTTAGTTGTGTTTAATTAAACAGCCTCAAACATATTTGGATAGCAGCACAGAAGCAATAGCAATTAACTTATCCCTTGCAGCAAAGCACAAATCACATCGTACACACTACACCTAACAGACCAGTTATTCCACATAGATCTTCAAAGCCAAATTAATTAAAAGTTTTCCTCAAACTGAATGCAGAGCCATATAAATAATAAAACGCATATAAATAGGTTTTAAATTGATCAAAAGTGACAGACATTTCTTTTCATCAGAGAATCCTAAAAAATTAATCAAGGTTCCACAAAAATATTAAGCAGTTTTCAGCACTGATAATAATAAGAAATGTTTCTTGAGCACCAAATCGGCATATTAGAATGATTTCTGAAGGATCATGTGACACTGAAGACTGGAGTAATGGCACCAATGGGACTCGAGACCAGAGCTGTGCAAAAATGAAACAAGGTAATAAGCCACATTACTAACAGGAAGTCACAACTACCGTCCTTTCTGCCAAAACTACAGATGTCTGCTTCTAAGGAATGCAAAAAAACACAGACACGGGACATTAAAACTTATTCAGGGAGAAATAATAAGCCGATAAGACATGGATAAGAGTTGAAAAAGTAGATTCTTTATTAATAACCTGTTTTATGTAGAGTTTTAGACTAAATACACATATTTGGCATGTTGTGCATGGTGCTCTTAGAGATGGCTGTGCATTGTTTTGATATGCTCTCTCCATTTTTGGACAGGAGGACTGCCACAAGCCACAAGTTTTTTCAGAAGAGGACTGGGCTCCAAATGAGGCACATCAGGATGGGCTTGGTGGTAATGCTCCAACCTCTCCAGGACTCTTTGCAGGCCCACCATGCTGGCGTAGAACATGGGCCCACCTCGGTGCCTTGGAAAGCCATAACCGAACAGATAGATGACATCAATATCCTCCGGTCGGGCAGCTATGCCATCCTCCAGAATACGAAAGCCCTCGTTGGCCAGGGCAAAAAGGCATCGCTCGATGATTTCCTGATCTGTAATCTTGCGTGGTTGAATGCCGTACCTGCTCCTGTACATCTCAAGGAGGTTCTGGATCAGTGGGTCGGGCTTTGCGTTTGTACCCCCAGGTTTGTCGTACATGTACCAGCCACGACCTGTCTTCTGGCCAAACCTGCCTTGCTCACAGACCATGTCTGGAATGGGGCAGTACTTACGCCCTTGGCGCCTACGTGGGGGATTTTTTGGGTCAACATCAGGCCCGGTCAACCCAGATTCCTTCCGGACTCTCCAACCAACATCAAGGCCTGCAAGGTCAGACATCCTAAAGACTCCCATTGCGAAACCAAAGTCCTCCAGAGCCTTGTCGATTTGTTCAGGTGTGGCCCCTTCCTCTAGCAGGAAGGTGGCTTGATCCGAGTAAGGCTTCAGCATGCGGTTTCCAACAAAACCAGGGCAGTTTCCAACAGCAACACTCACCTTTCCCATCCTCTTCCCAAGGCTCATCGCTGTAGCAATGGTTTCACTTGAGGAACGAGGCCCACAGACAACTTCTAGGAGCTTCATGACATGTGCCGGTGAGAAGAAGTGCATCCCAATCACCAGCTGCGGTCTGTCCGTCACACCGGCCAATGCATCCACATCTAGACCAGAGGTGTTGGTGCAGAGTAGAGTGGCTGGTCTACACACCTTGGACAACTCTCGGAAAACACTCTTCTTAAGTGCCATGTCTTCAAAGACTGCTTCGATAACAAGGTCCACATCCTTCAGGTCCTGTAAGCTGAGGGTGAATTTGAGGAGATTGAGAGAGGCACTCACTCCCCGTCTTTTGGCATCTCTCTCAAGCATGCCAATCACCATCTGCCTGCCAGTCTCCAAGAGTTTCTTGTCTGACTCGACAGCAATGACAGGAATTCCCACACGTGCCAGAGACACAGCAATGCCCCTTCCCATAGTGCCCAGACCTAAAAGGGTGACAAATTAATGGTCAATAAAGAGTAAAACAAAACCACCAATTTAAAACAACATAGGTACAATTAGACTTGTTAATTGGCAGATGGTGAAACTGAGCAGAGCCAAATTTCTATGCATGGTGGTTTGCACACTGCCAGCATCCTTCCTCTCTCATAACAGAACATCTCTGCTTGTCTCAAACATCAAGCAAACAGATGGTTTAACACTGCTGAAAAACAACACTGGCACACTAACAACATATAAGTGTGCTGTCCTAGCTGTCCAAGATGAGAATATTATACAGAAATATTTCATTTTAAATTAACTTATATATTCTTGTTGTTCAGCAGAAAGAGAATGACAATAGCAATGGGTTCAATTCCCAGGGAACACACAAACACTTCCAAGGTCATGGGTTTGAATCCCAAGTAAAGCAAGAACTGATCAAATGTAAATGTGCATCTTGAATGCAATGCAAGTAGCTTTGGATAAAAATGTCTGCCAAATGCATAAATGTAAATTTAATAATTATAATTAATTTTATTTTTATTCAATTCACAAATTTTTTTTAATAGTTTTAGTTAACCAAATAATCCTGCTACCATCCCCAGGTTTTGTTCATGCACATAAAGACATTCTCTTTGGGTACCTATGACGGCTGCACTCCGGATCTCTCTGGGTTTGGTGTCATTCCATTGCGCTCCACTAGGTAGAGTCCATTTCCCAGCAGTCCTCTCAGCAAAGAAGCAGTACTGAAGAGCCCGGGCCTGGCCAGAGTTGAAAAGAGTGGCCATCAGTTCACTCTCCCGCTTTATTCCCTGGCTGTAAGGCATTGTAGCAGCTGCCCGCACTGCCTGAACACAAGCCAAAGGGGCCATCACTCCCCGAGCCTTCTTTTGAATCTGCATAGTGACCGCTTCTAATAGGGCATCCAGATTTGGAGGGCAGGGCGTGGTCAGCGAGCTCAGTCTTCGGGAAGACAGCGGTTTGGCTGTAAAACATATAAAGGATATGATATCAAAATAGGCAATTCTAAGTGGACAGTATTGAACCTGGTGTAGTTATTATAGTCGTTTTATAACAAACATGACAATTACTCTGAATCAGTTGAATTTGTTGCACAAAAATTATATAGTAATGGAAGATTCAAGAGATATTCCAAAATACTCATGGTAATCAGTTTCTAAAATATGTTGGATTTCTGAAAGTTCAAGTGTGTAATCAGCATTCAAAGCACACAAACACAAACACTAGACCTGACTTGAGTCATATTCTGTGCTTATCTCTGGCATACACCTACATACACACACACACAGGTTTGTTTTGCTATCTTAGTGAGGACATTCCATAGGCGTAATGGTTTTTCTACTGTACAAACTGTACATTCAATCCCCCTACACTACCCCACCCCTAAACTTACCCATCACAGAAAACTGTCTGCATTTTTACATTTTTAATAAAACATTGTTTAGTATGTTTTTAAAGCTATTTTAAATATGAGGACTCATGAAATGTCCTCATAAAACATGTTTACGTCGTAATACCAGTGTAATACCCATGTCATTATACAAATTTGTGTCCTCATGAATCACAAAAACACGCGCACACACACACACACACACACACACACACTTGTACATCTATCTTTGTGAGGACATTCATTGACACAATGCAATAATCTCTAGCTCCTTACCCTAACCTTACCCATCACAACTAAGTGCCTAACCCGAACCCTTAGCCTAAACCAAATTATAACGTAATTATGTTTATGTAATCACAACCTTATCCCTAAAACAAAGTCTTGACCCTCAAACTGGCCTTTAAAGGGGTGTCAGAGAGTGAGGACCGGCCAAAATGTCCTCACTTTACTCTCTTTGTCCTCACTCCGATGGTCTAAAACTAAAACCGGTCCTCACAAAGACAAGTACACACATACATAGCACAACAGCCCATCAAAACTGCATTTTTTAATTTATTCAGAGGTTCTAGCGTTTGACTTCCTGCCTCACTAAAAGGATTACACAGGGCGGTACCTGATTCAATATAGATTCTAACTGCATTAGATTCATCTTTCTCTCTGGAATCTGGGTCACTCTGATGAGCCTTAAAGGGCCAGCAGGACCAAAAACCAACAGTTCTATCTGTTTTCTGCACTGTCCTGTTTTGAGCAATGAAGAGAACATATATTGACAGGAATAAGTATTTCAAAACGGTGTTGTACCTTTCAAGAAACACATAGAAGCACGAGTGTCCGGTTTGATGTCTAGTGTGCTGTGCTATAGTGCACAGTACAGATGTTGCTGTGGTTAATCTGTGATGCTGTGGGCAGGACTTGAATCACTAATGCTGTGATTTATTGTGCGTAAGTAGGGATGGGTCAGATCCTGATAGGTGCATGTGGCAGATGTTTCAGCGACTGGCAAACAAGATAAATCTCTGTAGCTATGAGCGCCGAGAGTGAGATTCTACAGAAAAAGTGTTGAACGACTATGAGCGTGGCACTTTTTGTGATTACTTTTTACATGGTTGGCTGTTAAATAAGTAAATTAATAAAATCTTGGTTCTGCAAGTATTTTTCCCATTCATTGTAAAAAAAAATTTCATGTAAAGAGTTGTAATCTAAGAACTAAACAAACCAGCTACAAGATTAATCACATTTCAACATTTGATTTGAGGCAAATAAATAAATTAATAATCAAAAATCAAAAAGATGTTCCTGAATCAAAAGCAATAATACAATATAAATCTATTGAGTTACAATGTAGTTATTATGGAGTATAAATTATTTGCAAAACATTCATACGTTACCATTCAAAAGTGTGGAGTCAGTAAGGCTGCATTTATTTCATCAATGGCACAGTAAAAACAGTAATATTGTGAAATATTATCATAAATTTAAAACAACTGGTTTCTGTTTTAGGGTCATTGACGGATAAGGCTTTTAAAAGTGTAAAAAAAAACATAATGGAGATATAATTAATTTTTAAGTTTTATTAAGTGTTAACAATGAGATTATGTGGTTTTTATAATCAATTAACACTGCTTTTGTCATTTTTTACAATATGGACAAAATTTGTCACCAAAAAAGTCATTCGGTTTAACCAAAATTTCAGATTTACCGAAAGACACTTTTGGTTATACCAAATGACGATATTTTCAAACAATGCTAACAGGCTGATATCTAGCTAGCTAGCTTGTTACCTTGCTAGCTAGGTAACAAAAGGATTTTATTTTTAAAAATTTTATTTTTAGTACAAGTTTTTAAAATATTACAACATTTTCCACGTTTTATTGCGGTTGTACCGAACGACCTTATGTTTCGGGACATGTGTATGAGCAAGTGAAAACATGAATTTTTCAAATAGTTAAGAGAGAGTTAGTTACTTTGCTTCACGACCATGTGGTCCTTTGCAGGTGTCTGAATGATGTCACATCCTGTCACATGATATGGACCTCATGACTGGATCCAAAATGGTCCCTTTATATTGGTTACTCCGAATGACATAAATGAAATTCATTTTTCAGAACATTCTTTCTCATAACAAAGCAACAACTTATACACATAATTTTAATACCATTTTGCACTATGTTTATATATGATGTTATCAAATCATGCCAGAATAAAAAATATATACATTTATTACATTTTAAGATATTTTAATCACAAATGAAATGGCTGCATTGGCCTTTGGCCGGTTAAACCGAATGACCTTTTGACACTTCAAAATACCTTTATATGTAGCAAAATATAATTAAAACCTTTTAGATTCAATAAAAGAGATCTAGCTGTACTACCTTACATACTTTGGATGTAATATCTTTGTTTTTTATTATTATTAAGGCATTTGGACAAAAAAAAAAAGACCTATCAAGTCATTGACCCTTTAATATATTTTAAAATGTTATTTACACGATCCTTCAGAAATCATTCTAGTATGCGAATTTGCTAAACATTTCTTATTATTATAATTATTAATGTTGAAAACAGTTGTGCTGCTTCATATTTTTGTTGAAACTGTGATAAGAACAGCATATATTTGAAATTGAAATCTTTTGCAACAATGTAAAAGTCTTTAGTCACACACACACACACACACACACACACACACACACACACACACACACACACAGAGAGAGAGAGAAATGCTTTATTAGAGTGGGAGGTCTCTGCTGAGCTCTATCAATGGAGAAAATTAATGGGATTTTTACCTCTGAGACCCTACTGTCTCACAATAGATATTAGGATCTATCATATACATGATATTTATCATCCAGATTAATTCTCAGCCATTCTCTTTAAACATGTTCTGTGTGGTCACATTTTGAGATAGAATCAACCTGTTTACATTCTGACAGATTTGACTGATTTGGACCATTTCCAATTTACCATTAGTCAGTAAATCAGGCACATTTGGCTGTTGTCCACCATACCTGTGCCACGTCTGCTCCTCAATTCCATTTAGTTGACTGTTGCAAGGATTTGGCGGGGTTGATCTTCGCTCAGCTTGTGATTACATTGAGAGCATTAGCTTTTGTGGCCAATCTTTAATCTCCCTCCAGAGCTTATCCTGACTCTAGATGAACCCTGATCTCTCAGTAAGAGTGTCACTCACAACATTCACATTACAAGAGATCTGGCTCCCTCACTCTCAATGTGAATTTGTGGTCTGTAGGGCTAAATAAACAGCTGCACTTACTGTAGACCTAGAAAAGCGGCATAATTTGACAGAAATACTTCAGAGAGCCCGGCAATCTTTTCAATGATTTAATTGCTCTCATATGATTTTTCATTACTGGAGGAAATGGGGGTCAAGCAGAAGGTGAGGAATTGGCATTCATTTTCCAGAAGCTGCAGTGAGTCTCTAATTATTTTTCAGAGAGAGCACGATTCAACGCTCCAAGCGACAGCATAAACAAAGATTTTTGACTTCACTTGCCCCGTATTTCTTTTTTAAGACCGCTGTACTGAAAGTCAAAGAGTCTAGTCCCTAAATATAATCATTAAAGGATTAGTTCACTTTCAAATGAAAATTGCCCCAAGCTTTACTCACCCTCAAGCAATCCTATGTGTATATGACTTTCTTCTTTCTGATGAACACAATCGAAGATATATTAATAAATATCCTGACGCATCCAACCTTTATAATGGCAGTAAGCGTTACCAAACGAGTATGAGTTGAAGAAAGTGTCTCCATCCACATCCATCATAAACATATTCCACACGGCTCCGGGGGGTTAATAAAGTCCTTCTGACGCGAAGCGATGCGCTTTCGTCAGACCGCCTTCCGTTTTCTACTTACGAGGAAGTGTAAAACTCTTGCAGTTCAAAAAGCTTACGTTACGTCCTACGCCTTCCCTATTCAACTTACAGAACTGACGCGACATGAGTTCCGTTTTTTTTCGTAATCTGAATACAGAAGGCGGTGTGGCTTGAGGCGGTCTTAACTTGTTAAAAATGGATATATTTTTTTATACAAACGCATTGCTTTGCTTCAGAAGGACTTTATTAACCCCCTGGAGCCGTGTGGAGTATGTTTATGATGGATGGATATGGATGGAGACACTTTCTTCAGCTCATACTCGTTTGGTATCGCTTACTGCATTTATAAAGCTCGGATGCGTCAGGATATTTATTAATATTTGTGTTCATCAGAAAGAAGAAAGTCATATACCCCTAGGATGGCTTGAGTGTGAGTAAAGCTTGGGGTCATTTTCATTTGAAAGTGAACTAATCCTTTAACATTTTGCATGTTTTTAAACCGGTTCGAGGTAATATAAAGATATATCTTATCATAAAAGTGAATATAAGATCTGTATTAATCCTCAAGAACTGTTTTTTATAAAAACCAAAACACTCATAAAACATGTCATTTGTTTAAATTGTTCTGCAATGCTCAGAGCGGTCACAATTAGTATTCTAATAATGTCTGTTCCTTTTCACTTCTTGAAAAATAGATCAAAAGCACAGAACGACTCTGAAACTCGTTGACAAGGATATGAAACATTAATTCCATTTGCTGTGACAAAGGATTTATCTGGTACGTCCCCTGACTCTGAAAGCCTGCCAAACACTCTGCTTCCCTTTACTGTTCAGTCTTTTAATATCCATATTTGCAAGCTCATGCTGACATACCTACAGCTCTCAGGGCAAACTCCACAGCCACCTCACAAGCATTTTGTTCTGTGACCTGGTCAACGATGCCCAGCTTCAGCGCCTCCTGGGCTGAGACATGGCGGCCTGCAATATGAAACAATAATTCTGCCGTTGGTAAAGAAGAAATTGAACGATGTGGGGTGCTTTACATGATTATTTTTCTGCTTAATATATTATGTCAATGGGTGAGGAAAATCCCATCATAACTGTAAAACAACTGAAATCTCATTGCTCAATTGTTAAAGGATTAGTTCACCCAGAAATGAAAATAAATTACTCACCCTCACAGCGTTCCAATCCTGTATGCTGTTATTTAACCACAGGAAAACAGTTTTTAAAGAACGCTCTTAAAAAAAGAGGGTTCTTTAATGATCATGAAATGTACAGAAAAAAGCACTGCAAAAATGTTGTGAAATATATAAAAATAAATAAATAAAAATAACAATATATACATTTGGTATGACATGAGGGTGTGTAAAAAAAAAAATGGCACAATTTTCATTTCTGGATGAACAATGACACAATTTTCTTTTTAGAGCTGCTTTACAGCAGAATTGAACTCTGTTTACATCACTGAATCATCATTTTCCTGTTTATCCCAGTAAAGCTGCTTTGAAACAATCTCTATTGTATAAAAGTGCTACATAAATAAAGGCGACTTGACTTGCTGTAAGCCCTAAAGAAAATCAATCAGAAACGATGTACAATGCTGACACCTGGTGGGAAAAGTTTTATTTATTACTGAAAACAAAACTGCTTTCATTTTTATCATAAAGTACCTTGGATGATCAGATTAACTGTAGCACTTCCCACAGTGAAGAATTATTTAATTATTTATGAAATGTCTTTGAAAATATCAGAGACAGCAGTTATTGAGTATCAAAAAAGAAAAAGAAAAGAAAGAAAAAAAGGGGGGCTCAGCATGTTTAGCGAATCAAGAAATCAGGAAATTCAGAAACAAACTCTTGACATATTTAATGCACTTGTCTGTTCGGGTGAAATGTGGGTGTGCCAATAGGCTAAGTGTATGATTTACCAGTGGTGATTAGTTCTAGGGCAGCAGGAATGCCAATGAGCCTGGGAAGACGCTGAGTTCCCCCAGCAGCTGGAAGGATGCCCAAAGTCACCTCTGGAAGTCCAACACGTGCCTGGAACACATAATACATTATACACTACATACTTAGTGCATAAACCACAAACCAACAACCTTTCCCCTCTATGATAAACTTCAAATATTGATATCAAAGTTCAACCCATTAACTAACAACATAGCAGCACTAGTCTGGACAGTATTGCACAATATTCAAGCTAGTTGTCAGTATGCATGTTCAGTAGTATAAAATTGTTTACCTTAAAGTGTGCAATACGGTAGTGACAGACTAGGGCTAATTCAAGGCCTCCACCTAGAGCCACTCCTTCTATGGCAGCAACCACAGGCTTCTCTCCTGCCTCTACTGAATCCAACAAGGGTACCAGAGGAGGTCCTCTTAAAGGCCCAGCGAACTCACGGATGTCTGCACCTGCAGAAAAATGCATTATCATCAGATGGTCTACTTAAATACCTCAGCCAAGCAATTCAGTGAAAGGCTTGTGCAACATGTGCCAGCTTTTGTTTAACCTGAAAACTTTTTTTTTTTTTTTTTGGTGGATGTTTGTCTTTGATATTCTAACCTCCACAGAATCTTCCATTCTCTCCACAGATCACCACGGCCGTGACCTTTGGGTCACTCAGGGCTCGCTCCATGGTCTTTGCAATGCCATGACGCACTGCAGAACTATGGAGAAAGAGCAGATGGACTTGTTAAAATCACTATTGTTAAATGTGCACTATAATAATGCTTTTCAAGGACACTTTGTCTTTATCTATGTTGAAGTCACGTGTAACAATCGTATCATTTATAAAAGGTTTTTTAACTATGCAAAAATTAGAATTAGAATATTGTAGTACATAATAAGAAAATTACTAAATTACTCTATTTTGGTCTTTCTTTAATAACAACAAACACAAATGGATTGGAAAATATGAACATGCGTTATTTTTTTACTCACCTTAAGGCATTGACAGGTGGGTTGGTAAGAGTAATCAGAGCAACTGATCGTTTAACAAGTTCATATCGCGCCATTGTGTTGTTTGTGTTGTGAGTTGAAAGAACTGCAGGACTTTGGAACTTGTCACCAGCAAACTCAGCGCGTCAATGCACTCACACCCACTCTGATTTATTATTTGAGCATGTGTCTTACATCTGCTACGTGTCTTCCATGACACAATTATTGTATGTGTGTGACAGTATAAACACATTGGTTTGCCAAAAAAAGCTAAAGTTATTCAAATCACATCTGGTCACCGCAGGAGACAACGCTTCCATTCCCGGAAGCAAATTTACAAGTTCTACTACGGTCAAGGACAGGCTCATGAAAATTAATTTTGTGACGTGACGTCCACCCAATAGGCTGAAAGAAAAACGTCAAATACAAGTTTTGGATTGTAACAACAACAACAACAACAACAACAACAAAAAAAAAAAAAAAAAAAAAAAAGGAAACTAAATGTGGTTTTGAGTGGAATTATGTATTTCTGATATATATATATATATATATATATATATATATATATACTTTAAATAGTACTGTACTTTATACTTTTTGTATAAAGACTTTTAGAACATGCATAGTTTAATAAAATATTCAGCTTTTCCTGGATTTGTTTCATTACACTCTGGCATCTTTTTATTTAAAAAAAAAAAAAAAAAAAAAAAAAAAAAAGAAGGAAAATGTTGATAATAAAGCGAATGACTTACTAATGAATATTAAATAGATCACGTGTCTATGTACGTAAAGAACGTTACCAATCAGCGGCAACATAGACTAATTAATATTCATAAGTATGGCCTTCGCTTACGTAGGATTCGTACTTTCGCTCCCGGAAGTTATCCACAGTGAATGAATTGGACATGCAGTGTCTGCGCCCTCTAGTTACGCCGTCATGCGCTCGCTTGCTGGACTGATCGCTGTAATAGTGACGGCGACATTTTACCTTTATTTACTGTCCTCTTATCTCCCCCCTGGACCTCAGCTGCCTAAACAGGACCATGAAGGAGACACGGCAAAATCTAATGGTGAAGACAGCCAAAGTGAAATGGAGACTGCAGCCTCTAGGTGTGCCTCTCTGATGCATGTGTGATGATAACTACGGTCTGTCTTTCGCTATATACAGCTCGAATTGTGATTTACTAGTCTTATGCAAAACATTTTGATGATGTATAGCTTGCATAGCGTAAAACAAGTGTTAAGCATTCCCAAAATGGATGCTCTATATCTTGTCCTTGTCTCCAGCTGTCATTTGTCCTTTGGTAGTGAAATTAGATCTGTTCTGTTGCTGCCATTTTCATAAAGCAGAAGTTTACTCATGATTATCCACTACTAGTGTCTGCGATGTTCTACCAGCTCATATTAGAGAAACTCACTTTCTTAATTTATTTAGATATTATCTTATATTTCTTTAGGTTAGCTTTTTGTTTGATTTATTTTTTTTCTTTTTATTTGTATTTTAATGTTTTTTCCCCTATGTAAGCACAGAGAAGCTTGCTTTAAATGGACTGTATAAAATGAAACGTATTATTATGTCTCGTAGATGTTTTAAACCACTATTATTTTCATGTTCATTTCATATTTTATATTTTGTTTCGGTCCAGGTTGAAGTTCCCATCAGACCTGGATGAGCTGAAAGAGATGGCAGAGCTGTTGCAGTTTTATAAAACAGAGCACACAGGATATGTGCTGTTACTCTTCTGCAGTGCCTACCTCTACAAGCAGGCTTTTGCCATTCCCGGTTCCTCTTTTTTAGTAAGAGCAACTTGTACTTCTTATGTTCTTGAATGTGCATGCAAATGTTCTACACAGTTATGTTTTTGAAAGGCTCATTTTGAACAAAACTATGCTGGTCAAATTGACCCCAACACAAAGAAAGCAACTAATTTCTCACTCTATATATAGTCTCTGACAAGTTGCAGTAGTGTTAGTGTTTTCATTGTCATTTTTTAGCGAATTGCATGAAACCAATAAGGGTCAATTTGACCCCTACACAAACAGCATTCCCATATTATTGACACAGCAGGAGGGTTATGTACAACATGCACTTTTGTATCCTTTGATCCTGACTTCTACTAAGCGTATGACTTTTTTCCCCAGAACATCTTGGCTGGGGCCTTGTTTGGGACGTGGTATGGTCTTCTTCTCGCCTGTGTCCTCACCACAGTAGGTGCCACTCTCTGTTTCCTCCTGTCCCAGGCGTTTGGCAAGCAGCACATTGTGAGACTGTTTCCTGACAAGGTAGCCATGCTGCAGAAGAAGGTACATCAAGTAATCTTGTCTTCTAAGATGTCTGAAAGCACAAAGTATGCTAATCACTTGACTTCATTCATAACTTTCCTCATTTTTACTTTTTTTTTTTTACCAGGTCGAGGAAAACAGAAGTAGCTTGTTCTTTTTTCTGCTGTTCCTGAGATTCTTTCCCATGAGTCCAAACTGGTTCTTAAACATGACCTCCCCAATACTGAATATTCCTGTCACTCTTTTCTTCATGGCTGTCTTCATTGGTAAACACAGTTAAATGAAGAACATTTCCCTTGATATCTGTAGCATTTATTTCAAACATGTTTATTTGTCTTTCAGGCCTGATGCCATACAACTTCATCTGCGTCCAGACGGGTTCAATGCTGTCTCATATCTCCTCTCTGGATGACTTGTTCTCCTGGAGTGTGGTGTTGAAACTGCTCCTTATTGCTTGTGTCGCCCTGCTGCCTGGAGCTCTGATCCGTAAATACAGCATTCAGGCATCTCCACCTGGACGGCCTTGAATCAAACGGACTCAAGCAAGACAAGAAGAACCGATAAGCGACAGTGTTGGGCTCATTGATCCGATCCCACTTGGATATAAAGTGCTTTTTAAGAGCTCCATTTTTGTGTGTGTGTGTGTGTGTCCTAACATATTTTAAAATGGAAGTGTAATTTTTTACATACTCTTTACTTGGAAGACTTTTTTTTTTTCTTTGGCACAGATTGTAATGTGAGAGAAAGAACCTTTTTGCTGCCTTTTGGGATGTTCTGTTGTGTCTATTTGTAATATTGTTGGTCTGGAATTCTGAATCCTGCTTTCATGTACAAATCAGAGTTTACTGTACATTTATTCCGATGCACATCAGCTGTCCATAACAGGCTTTTGTGATTTTTAAAGATGTGGAATCCTGCAGCAAAATTTTTGAGGTATTCTTTTTGTACAGACTGTAGTAATATGGATATTGTGGATTTTGGTTGTTGGTTACTGTTGTGGAAATTTCACACAAGCCTTAAAAAGTGAACTACCTCACTGAGTGGGAAAATATTTAATATTTTACTATGTTGGAGTACTTGTAAATATTAAAATGGAACATCAAGTTGTAAATATTCACTATGGGTTTTTTCTATATGGGGAGGCAGACATCCAAGAAGTAAAGTCATGCCTAGTCACTGAAAGCCCATCCAATTTGATAGTGTTTAAATGGTGAATTAAAGTAAATTCTTTTCTATGTGCCAGTGCCATTTGCAATGCTGTGAGCAGAATGCAGTATTTCATTCACCAAATACCCACATCATGTGAGTAAAGCTGTTTATGATGTGATTAATCATCTGACAATAAACTCATTCCATTAGCTTCTGTCAGAAAATTTAATCACACCTGCATGCTGTTCATTTCAAATGTAACCTCTCCTGTTTGAACCGCCCGCTCTAAGTGGTACTCGAATCCGGGTCCGCTGGCATGGAGGTCGGGCTCTCTAACAAGGAGGCTAAAGACCGCAGTCTCTTGCGTCAGTTGCTAGAGCGCCTCTTGAGATCAGGAGAGTGAGGTTTACATACACGGCTCTTACCGGCCTACATCCGTTACACTCACCCCCCTTAAACTTCACTCCCACCCGGGTCACGGCACCAATGTAACCCCTCCTGTTTGAACCGCCTGCTCTAAGCGGTACTCGAACCCGGGTCCGCCGGCATGGAAGTCGGGCTCTCTAACAAGGAGGCTAAGGACCGCAGTCTCTAGCATCAGTTACTAGAGCGCTTCTTGAGATCAGGGGAGTGAGGTTTACACATACAGCTCTTACCGGCCTACGTCCGTTACACTCACCCCCCTAAACTTCACTCCCACCCGGGTCACAGCACCAATGTAACCCCTCCTGTTTGAACCGCCTGCTCTAAGCGGTACTTGAACCCGGATCCACCGGCATGGAAGTCGGGCGCTCTAACAAGGAGGCTAAAGACCGCAGTCTCTAGCGTCAGTTACTAGAGCGCCTTTTGAGATCAGAGGAGTGTCACAAGCAAGCATTCATATGTACAGTTGATGAATATTATGAATGCAGTTTTTAAATTAAAGGGAAAAAATACCATCACATTATGATTAGTGCATTTGTTTGACCCAATCATACCCAATAAAACAGGGGTGTCCAGTCCTGCTCCAGCAGGACCACTGTACTACAGAGTTTAGCTCCAACCTGCCCAAACACACTTGAGTGGAATTTTCTAGGGCTGTGTCCGAAACAGTCACCCCTTTAATAGTGCTAGGGCTACACGATATTAGGAAATAGTCTAAATGGAAGTTCAGTTGTGTTTAACCCCTTAGCATTCCTGTAAAATTAGCCTAAAACCCCTAAAAAAGGCATACCCAAAGTAAATTGCATACTGTTCTTGAACCATTTGGAGAATATGCATGGTACCGCGGGAGGTACAGTGGAACGCTAACAGGATTTAAGTTAAACTCTGCAGGACAGTGGCCCTCCAAGAGAAGGATTGAACACCCCTGGCCAACAATGATGTGAACAAGATGAGCTTTGGACACAAGAATTTTATAAAGAATTTTTATTGCTCAAATCCATGTTGATCAGCAGTACAGATCGCCTACATTTCAAAACAACATGGTTGTTAGCAAAAAAAACAACAAAAAAAGATCAGCTCTCAGTCCCCCTCCCTCCCCCCCACTACCCACAATCCAGCTAAGGGTACACGGCAGGCAGTGCAGCAAGCCCAGTCTCCGTTTCACATCGCTCGAAATGAACTAATGTGAGAAGCTAGAGAGCTGCGTAGGAATGGATCTGCCGTGGAAAAGGCGCAAAGAAGTTTTTCACAGCCTTTGATTTGCGTTGATTTCTCATGCATCGCTCTGATTTCCTGCTCTCATCCCGAGTTAAACACAACTAGAACGGTGTCGTCATACTGTGAGCAACTATAGATGTGTTTGTGGTCTATTCTAATATCAACCGATTATCGAAAAAACATAGAACAGCACCTACTTTCAGTCTCCGTTCACCCTAAAAGTTTCAGGGCCCAAAGCAGACCACAATGAAATTTCATGCCAAGACTATAAACAACAGCTACCCTAAACTGACCTGATTTGTTCGACTTATATAAGCTATGACTTTTGGCCTAAAGATAATGCAAAGACCTCAATTATCCCTAGCGTTATGTTACAGGATATCGTAATGGATAGCGAGGCAGCTTAATTACCAGATTACAGAGACAATATAACAGTGTGATGTTAGTTAATGCACGTATCGACTAATGCTTCCGTAAAGTTAAATACTGATGCACGACTGATGCACACCTGACAAAGCTTTGAAATACAAACTCTTTAAGAAAAGTTAAGAACCATTGTTGAACGTTAGATAGGTGTCTATCGACAGCGTGGCGCGTGTTACAGTTACAATAATGCTTAAAAGTGAACCGAGTTATCACACTGCTACACAACCTGAACTCCATCAATGAGCAAACACCTGAGATTAAGCAGAAAGTCTATAATTCAGGGGAAATAACGGCCTCATTTGGCTACGAGTCTTCACAGAGTCAAGAACCGTAAGAACCGTGTTCAGCTTCTCAAGTGAAAACTTGTTAGAAATCCACAAACTGACTTGATCTACCAGAAGCCTCTAGCCTTTACTAATAGAAACACTGTCGGCATCTGAGCTACTCTCTATGGACACGTGTGGACAAGTTACTTCAGTAGGTAGCCTAAAAAACAATTTACACAGGTCTACGGTAACACACCCCCCAACCGAAAACGGTTACTAAAACTATAAAGCGGGACTTCTTGCAGTTCAGTCCACAGACAAATCATGTGAATTACTGTATGAAAGCCAACCAGATTTGCAAGTTCACATAATTGGACCTGACCGTCTACTGTCTTCCATCTCGATTTGACATAGGCCTCGGTCTTTGAGAGGTAACACGCATGTACAGTAACAGGCAACAGATCCACTGCGGTCAGAGCAGATCTGAGGAGACAAAAATACCTGCATTTGTGATTTTTGTGTGATTACGATAAACAAACACAGTGACTCTGTGAATTATTACATCAAGAAAACAGCGGTTTTATTTTTTTTAATTTTTTTTATTCGTATCAAACCGGGTTTGTTTTGTGAAAGGCCTTGCTAGAAAAACCTCAATTAAAAAAATTTGGTCTTACTGTAATTCCTGAATTTGGACTCATTTTTATAAAATGTAAAGAGAAAGCTGGCTTACGTTTCAGACAACGTAACGTAATGCTTTGAATTAAGCCATTCTACTTGATATTCATAGTCTTTCAACCATTTGTCATTGATCTAGACATCAGTATACAATATCCACATTCAGAACCCCTTTCGTGCAGGTAAGTACCCCTCAGTTACACATTTTATAAATCGTAATCGGTAAAAGAACGCAGTATATTCACATACAGTTTTGAAAGCTTTAAGATCCATTCTTCTTTGTCAGATGGACCTGAAAACTTCAGACTAGTATTTTTCTTGATCTTTTATTATTATCATTAAAAAGAAAACGTTCAAAACTTTCAGTTTACAAGGCATACAAAATGTCGGGAGAAAAAAAAAAAAGGGAAATTAAGATTGGACTGAGGTACCCTGACGCCTGAGGTAGATCACAATACTGACATGCACGCCAATCACATTCTGATACAAGTGTTGCGTTGATTCATTACTGTTCTTACTGTTAGTATACTACCAATATTCATAGTCTACTTCCAAGAAAATAAACACTTCCCTTCAGAATAACATGGCAGTGTTCCACCAAAAAAAAAGAAAAAAAAAAAGAAAAAAAAAAGACTTTTTTCTGTTTCTTATTAATAGCTCTCGTCACAAAATAGGAAAAAAAATAGATTCATAAATATTTCTCTCTCTTTATATATATATCTATATACACACACGCATACACACATATGGAAGCTGTGCGTATTGGCATAAACCTTGCGTCTGGAAGATGAGGCTTAGCTCTCATTGGGTGAGGGAGCTGTCTGTGATGTCATAGACCGGTGACGTTAAGGCCACAAGCTTCCATGGTCAAAAAGTAGAAGAAAATAAAGCACAAAGGGATATCCATGCCTGCACGTCCTGTTGAAATAGTCGATCAGTTTCCCAAAAAGTATTGGTAAAAAAAAAAAAAATTATAATAAAACAAAACAAAAACAATTTTGCTGACCAACCAGCTCACTGAACATGACAGGGTGGTGCTCTCTCTAAAAGGCTGCTTATTGTACATTCACAGATGTCATGCCATTTAGAAAGCTCCCTGACAAAGAGATTTAAAGCCAAACGCGGTCGTGTGTGTACCACAGGTGCCTCCTCGTCCCACAATAAACCTGACCCTCCAATCACATTTTGAGTCGCTCATATTTTCGTTTGCTTTCAGCATAGATTAAGGCAGAGTTCTTGGTGCACATTCGATTTCGCTTCTGCCCGATGCCAAGCCAGTAAAGGTGCGCTGTCTTTCAGGCGCTGGTGCTTGCTTTATATTCTTTTCATACCCCCTAAAGCAAACAAGGGGTGTTGACTCCTAATCCACATCTACTACATACCTACTCCGTCTCATGATGACTACCGCCACAAGAATGTGGAGGCAATGAAATGACAAAATGCAGAGGCCGCAAAAAAACTGGCGTTAAAATAAAAAGGGAGTGTAAGAGCTGGATAGAAATAAGAATAAACTAAAAACAAAAAGCTAAAAAATGAAAGATATACACAGTAAGAAATGTTTCAACTGCATCCGTTGGCACACTGCAGGCTTAAGTAACAAGGATCCGTTGCGTTGGATGATGTGTCCTGAAATGCAAACAGGCTAAGATATAAGTAAACGTTCTGTTCTTTAAAATTCCCAACATTCTCGTTCCCAACATCAAAGAAATTTGAAAAACATAATGTTATGCGTACGCAACCGCATATGTGCACGCAACCGCATATGTGCACTCCTCGCCCAATGGCTTGTGCAAAACAAGAATCGTACTTCTGCTTCAGATAACAGTATATTTGTTCTAGTGTACTGGTGAGAATACTGCTGAGGATCACTGAAATCGCAATCTGAGCATTATAAAAAAAAAATAAAATAAAAAAAAAAAAAAAAAAAATGGGTCGCCAACTGCTAGTGCACACCCACACTTTCCTACCCAACAAAACAGCAACACAACTCAAATCAAAATGCATCAGTGTACACGTGTTAATGGAGCGTCTTATCTTTGTTAACCCTATATTAAGCCTAAATTAAGAAGTTTCTAAAGAAATTGTTACTTGGGGCGATCGTGATGTGTCCCATCCTGATAACAGAAGCCCTATACCTATTCTTCTCTCAGTCAGGGTGTGTTTGAACAATAAAAAGAACACTTGTCTTCCTTGCGCTTCCTTCCTTCCCCCCTCCCTCCCCAAGCTGGCAGTGCACTCAGAGCCCTTCTGCCTGTGGCTCCTTCATCTCCCCTAGAAAGAAGTTCTTTGGTTTTGATCCCACGGCTGCTGGTCTGCCCGGCCGGTCCCCTGCATCCGGTCTGGTCTGATTCCAGTTGGGAGGGCTACATTCATTGGCAGGTGCCCGCTGGGGCTGCCCTGATGGTCACTTGGAGCGATGTGTCACGGGGGCGCCTTGCTGGTGCTTCTGCTCCTGTTGCTTCACCTGCTGGATGATCTCCCTGATTTTCCTCTGTGCAGTCTGTGGGACCAGAGGAGAGCATGTTTATAGTGGTAAATGTTTGGTAGGAGAGAGATGACTGCTTGAAGGTGGCACTGTAAGACAATATGATTTCATGTTTTTGTCACTGCAGGGTTGGGGAAAGTTACTTTTAAAAGTAATGCATTACAATTTTGCATTACTCCCCAAAAAAGTAACTGATTTCGTTACTTTTTATGGAAAGTAATGTGTTATGTTACTTTTGCGTTACTTCTCATCTGAGCTGGGCTATTTGTTTGTTTGTTTTTATAACAACAAAAAAAAGTTCTATTTTTGGCAAATGTTCAGGCCCTTTCACACCAAAAGTGAAATGGATAAGCCTCAGGCTGAAGGAAATGCAAATTCATGCCTGTACAGTAGAGGGCGCAGTTCAAACAAACAAGCCTTTCAGCTGTGCTGCCATTCTTGAATAAAGAATATGATGCAGGAGAAGTAAATGAGTAAATGTACGCTCACATTTAGTCTAGAAGTAGTTTAGAATAACCATCATGTTCACACAGCGCACACAACGCCTCTGGCACTCACTCCCGATTTCTCTCAACATGGGGACAGGAGAACTGTCAGTCAATAAATGGGAAAACAAAGTAACTTGCGTTACTTGTTTGAAAAAATAACTCAAATTTTGTTGCAAATTTAAAAGTAATGCACTACTTTACTAGTTACTTGAAAAAAAGTAATCTGATTACATAACTCACATTACTTGTAATGTGTTACCCCCAACACTGCTGCAATGTGTCATTGACCAATAAGAGGTGATTTTATTTACACCCAATTCAACAGCTTTTAGCTTTTACATGGTCAAGGAACAAAATGAAGTAAAATACACTAACATTCAAAAGTTTGGGGTTGGTAAGATTTTTTTGGAAGATGTCTCTTCTTTTCACAAAGGCTGCATTTATTTGATCAAAAATACAGTATAAAAAAAAAAAAAAAAAAAGTAAAATTGTGAAATATTAGTACAATTTATATCTATTTTAATATTTTTTGAAATGTTATTTATTCCTGTGATGGCAAAACTGAATTGTCAGCATCATTACTCCAGTCTTCAGTGTCACATGATCCTTCAGAAATTATTCTAATATACTGATCTGCTGCTCAAGAATCATTTCCTACTTATTATCAATGATAAAAACAGTTGTGCAGATTAATATTTTTGTGAAATATTTGTGAATTTTTCTAACCCCAAACTTTTGAACGGTAGTGTATGACACTTGATGTTGCAGATTTCAAATCAATGTTGAAATGCAATGTTGTGCAAAATGACAAAATCATAGTCACAGTTAAGGTGTGCATAATTTTGGACCAATGAGATCTGACTGTAGACGGGGCCGCCCAGCTTGGAAAAATAAAGCCCAAGTGGCCGACTATACGTCTTCTCATGCAGTGCTCTTGACAGCAGTGGCTGGTTAGGACAAAACCTCATATTAACATGGAAGAAAAAAGACACTTATTTGCTGCTGGTTAGGATAGTGTAGCATGTTTTCAGAATTCAGATCCATCACTAAAGCAGTACATACTAGAGCTGTAAATTTCAGTCCTTTTGAATAAAACAGCAGAAGGTTTAATATTAAAGCAAACACTGTCCACATTTGTAGTGATATATAATGTATAATTTACCTGGCTGGCAAAGAAATGCCCACTGATTTTGACAAAGACCTCATCGTTCTCGTCTGGCGTTTGGTCCCGTGGCACTATGACCTCTGCACTGGTTAGGTTCTGCAGCTCGTTAACCTGACAGAGGTTCAGAGAAACAAGCTGATGACATCACTACCTAACAGTTGTGGGATTACAAATTTGTACTATGTTATATCTAGGTTCCAATGTAATAGTATATGAACTGAAAACTTTATATACATTGTGTTTTACATTCTGAGGTAAAGATAATGACATTCTAAGGAGATCAAGGCAGGCAGCCCAGGTGTCTGTGAAATTAACCTTTTGTCTTCATACACTTCCTAACCATTTGGCAGAACAAGCTCAAAGCACAGCTGTGCCTTTGTCTCTATGATAATGTAAAGGTATGGGCGATACTGCCAGACTGATTGGATTAGCACCTATGCATTTGAATGACACCGTTATGCTGATTAGATCATGGCTGGGAAATGTAGGGAATGGGCTGATTCCTGCACTGCATTTGCATGCTTTGTTTAGATTGTCTCCACCTCTACTCTATGTATCCCTCCCCCTTGAATGTATATGAACTACCAAGTACACTGCCTTAGTTAGACTTGGATGACTACAGCGACGCACAGCGCATTTCTCAATAAAGAGTAACTTCTGCTTGAAAGATATCCCAACGTCTCCTGGTCTCTGCTTCGACGAGGAAAAAGTTTCCTACAGTTTTGGTGCCGTGACCCGGATAGAGCTTCTCACCTCAATCCTGATTGAAACTTCAAGCACAACAAAGATCTGATCCAAAAGAAGATCCAGGCTGAATTTTCCTGTACACCCAAGGGTTGGTGAGTGATACTCTATCCAAAAGAACCATTAAGACCAGTACAAAATTGTTATCCTCTGCGCCGTCAGAGAAGAGTTAACAGACAGCTGTAGGGTTTGGTTAACTAAGTTATCCTCTAAAAATGTTCTTTTAGAGATGAAGATTTATCCTCTGTTCAGGCAGGGAAGATTAGCATTACGTGCTAATATTGGTATACTCTGCTTAGGCAGGGAAGATTAGCATTACATGCTAATATTGGTATCCTTTGTTCAGGCAGGGAAGATTAGCATTACGTGCTAATATTGGTATCCTCTGTTTAGGCAGGGAAGATTAGCATTACATGCTAATATTGGTATCCTTTGTTCAGGCAGGGAAGATTAGCATTACGTGCTAATATTGATATCCTCGGTTCAGGCAGGGAAGATTAGCATTACAGGCTAATATTTGGTTATCCGCTGTTCAGGCAGGGAAGAATTAGTGTAAAGTGCTAATAATTTGTGTTATCCTCTGTTCAACCAGGGAATGTTGACAATAGTTGATCTGTGTTAACAAGTGTACCCTCTGCTATTCAGAGAAGTTTTAGTGTTTTGATTGTGTGGTAACAAAGAAACTCACAAAATGTTTAGAAAGAATGCTAGACTGATCCCTACAACTGAAAAAGGCGGTCTCGCGACTCCTTTGTGGTCAGATAGCGAATTCAAATCACAGTTAGGAGTGCAAATGAACCTAATAGTCACTGAGAAGGTTAGACAAGAACTCACTCAGAAATATGAGATCCATCCAGACAAGACTTGGTCTGTAGATGAGTGTAAAAAGGTACTAGGAGCATGTATTCGCAAGAACAATGTGAAAGGCACTATCTGCTGCCACAGAGAATTTGGTTTAGCGCTAGCTACACAACAGTCTCAGCGTAACTCAGAGCTAGAGGAACAGAACAAAGAGCTCCGTGCTAGAGTATCTTCTTTGACTAAGAAATTGAACCGCTACAAAGCTGCAGCAAAAAATGATGTGGATGAAGTTAGTCAGTCTGATAACAATTATCCTGACTTACAAGCTTTCTTTGAAAAAGATGTAGCTATCCAATCAGTAACTGATGTGCCCATAGATTCAGTGAAGGTATGTGGTGCTAGGAGAAGATCTCAGGGAATTGAGGAAATTGAAACTGTTCCTCCAAACTCTTCTGTTGTCCAAGTACAAACTGTTGCCAAGGCGCTAAGACCTAAAGATATAGAGAGACTATCCCAGAGCTTACCCTCAGCACGCACAAATTTTTCTGAATTTAGAAGTGCATTGATAAGCAAAATGCGTCTCTATGACATGTCGTTAACAGAAGTCACACAGCTGATGTCACAAATTCTAACTGAAACTGAATTCAACAGTTTTGAGTCTGCTGTTACTTCTGAACTACAACATGTCAGTAAAGGCGATTTGAGAGAAGGTGTTTTGAAAATTATAAAGAATATCATGGGACCCAAAATAGACTGGTCCAGAATCACTAACTGTATGCAAAGGAAAGAAGAAACTGTGAGTGAATACACTGAAAGGTTTTGTCAGTCAGCTGTGACTTACAGTGGAATAGTTGATGATTCTGAAAGTGTGCTAGAAGACAAGGGACCCTTAGTCCGCATCTGGTCAGATGGCCTTTTAGTCGAGTACAGAAAAGCCTTGCCATTCCTAGATCTAACTTGGTCTAACAAAACCATCAGAAGTAACCTAGACAGCTTAGCTACATGGGAAAGAGATGCTGATGTTAAGGCAAAAGTGAGAGTAGTAGCAGCTACGTTTAGCACAACGAATCAAGACAATAGATGGCCTAAAAAAAGAAGGCAAATGCTACTACTGTGAAAAATCAGGTCACTGGGAGAAAGAGTGTAGGAAGAAGTTGCAAGATAGTAAAAGAAATACTAGGCATAACTCTGCTCCTTCTCAGCCCGCCTACAACCCTGAAGTAGTTCCGCCAAGGTACACTGAAACTTTAGGACAGCTTGCTCAGGCTCTTCTAAAAGCACAACAAGAACAGGAAAAAAACTAATTGTTGGGGCTGTGAGTAGCTACCTTTCCCCTGTAATCCATCACAATGACAAAATAATTTTTGTGAAAGGTAGCATACAAGAGAAAGAGATTGACTTTTTGCTTGATACAGGTGCAGAAATTACAGTAATTCCTACAAAATTGGCTGAAGGTTTAAACATCCCATACAAGTAAACTAAACTTTGTTTAACTGGTGTAATAGGTGAAGATTCTGTTTTGTATGAAACTCCGTCCATAGAGGTACAGTTAGGCCTGAAGACTCTGACTACAAAATTGCTATGTGCTCCATTAAATACAGGTACAATTCTAGGCATGGATCTACTGAGACAAGTACATCTAACTTTAGACCTGTCCTCAGAATCTGCTAGCATAAAAATTTTCTCAGCACAAATTTCTACTAATAATGCAACCACTCCTGAGTATGCTTTCTTACAGAATCATCCAATTTGGGCTAAAGACAAGGATGATTGTGGGTTTTTGACAGGTGTAGAACCAGTCAAATTGACAGGAACTCCACCTCCTGTTACCAAACAATATCCAATCAATAAGGAAGCTATACAGGGAATCAAACCTGCTAAAGCAAGGAGTGCTAGTTAAGACTAACAGTCCCTGTAACTCACCCATATGGCCCATCAAGAAATCCAATGGGACATGGAGACTCACCATAGACTACAGAATAGCCAATAAACATATTGATAAAATCACCACTCTAGTAGCAGATCCATCTACAATTTGTAATGGTTTACCATTAGATTGTAAGGTTTTTTCAGTAATTGATATGTCTAATGGATTCTTTTCTGTACCATTGCACTCTGACAGCCAGACATGGTTAGCTTTCACAGTTGACTATGAGCAATACCAGTGGACACGGTTACCACAGGGATTTCAGAATTCCCCAACTATATACCATCAGGCTGTCAGACGTGATTTGTGTGACCCAGAATGTCCAGTCAAACAGTCCACTATGATTCAATATGTCGATGATATTTTGATTGCTTCTACAGATCACGAGGTACATCAAACTGAATTGGCAGCATTGTTGGACTATTTGCAGAAAAGAGGACACAAATGCAGCTTTCATAAAGCTCAAATTGCTAAAAACCAAGTCACATTTCTGGGTCAAACAATTGGTGCAGGAAATAGATCCATTACACAGGATCGCGCCGCTTCAGTCAAAGCCATACCTCCGCCTACTAACATTAAAACACTCCGATCATTTTTAGGAACAGCAGGTTACTGTAGACCTTGGATTGAAGACTATGCCTCGATTGCTCAGCCTCTCTATGACTTGTTGAAAGGCCAGGTTAAAGATTCCGATACTGTTTGTATGGAAGAAATTCATCTCAAAGCTTTCAATGATTTGAAGAGAGCACTATGTCAAGCACCAGCATTAGGAATTGCACAATCTGATAGGCCCTTTGTGCTTTATGTCCATGAACACTTAGGCTTTATAACTGCATGTCTAATGCAAGATCATGGGGGCAGTTTACGCCCCATTCATTACTATTCTGGTAAACTTGACATAGTCGCTCAAGGGATGGGCCCATGTCTTAGAGCAGTGCAGGCAGTTCATCTAGCTCTTCAGGCTTCATCAGGAATGGTGTTAGGACAGACGGTAAATGTAAGATGCCCTCATGCAGTGTCCGCACTAATGAATCAAGCAAAAGTCACTTCTGTCACCTCCTCTCGTTGGGAAAACTGGTTAACAACTCTCACAGCCCCGAACATTGTTTTACAGCGTGCGCCAGTCACGAACCCATCCTCATGTATGATGTCTGCAATGACTGAAGTTGTGTTAGAGGATAAAGGAGAAATGACTTACGATTGTGTTACACGCACGTATGCAGCTACGAGTGAAATAAAAGAAACTCCTATAGAGAATGCAGAATTGGAGTTGTTTGTTGATGGTTCAGCTCAAGTCATTAATGGTAACAGACGAGTACGCTATGCAGTTACTTCCATCACTGAAGTGGTAGCTTCAGGTCGGCTTCCAGATCATTTTTCAGCTCAAGCTGCAGAACTAGTAGCCTTAACTAGAGCATGCACGCTAGCTCCAGGATCGGTTGCAAATATCTACACTGATTCCAGGTATTCTTTTGGGATAGCTCATGATTTCGGTGTCATTTGGCAAAGTAGACAGTTCCTAACTTCTGCTGGATCCCCCATTAAGCATGCTGGATTAGTGAAAGATCTAATGTTTGCCATGAAACTTCCAAAAAAAATTAGCGGTGATCAAAGTGAAAGAACATCTCACAACTAATACTATGGAAGCTAAAGGTAATGCTCTTGCTGATGTAGCTGCTAAACAGGCTTGTTCCTATACAACTGTACAAGTGTGTTCAGTTAGTATAGCACAGAAGACAATTCTGCCTCCTGACTCAATAATTGATCTGTACAAAGACGTTCCTCTATATGAAGCATGGATATGGTTAGACAAAGGAGCCACAGTGGATTCAGCTGGCTGCTGGACCAAAGAGGGGAAGTATGTCGCTCCCGAATCACTACTGCCATATTTGGCTCAACAAATACACAATTTGGGTCACAGTGGTCCAGCAACGATGAATCACAGGTTCTCAAATCAATGGTGGAATCCAAAATTCAGAAATGTAGCCACCGAAACAGTCAAAAGATGTGTTACATGTCAGAAAAATAATGATGTGCCAGCAACAGCTACAGCAGCAGCACATACCCCAGCTCCACCAGGACCATTTCATCACCTGCAAGTTGATTATATATCATTGCCTCCTTGTAAGGGAAAAACTGATGTTTTGGTAGTATTAGACAAGTTCTCAAGATGGATAGAAGCTTATCCAACAGGGCGTGCTACAGCTGCACATACTGCTAAATGTCTTGTCACTGATTTCATTCCCAGATGGGGATTACCAGATTACATTGACTCAGATCAAGGTACACACTTCACAGGACAGGTAGTCAAGGAAGTGTCTAAAATGTTGAAAATTAAGTGGAATCTTCACTGCCCCTACAGGCCACAAGCATCAGGACAGGTTGAGAGAGCGAACAAAACAATCAAAACCAGGCTAAGCAAAATGCATCAGGAAGGAGTACCATGGGTCGAGGCACTGCCAGCGGTACTGTGTAGTATGAGAGCGTCACCTAACAGATCAGTAGGACTGAGCCCTCATGAGATTATTACAGGACGCCCAATGCAGATGCCAGGTGTGACTGATCTTAGAAATGCTGATGTACACATTGCCTCAGATGCTCTGATCACTTACTGTGAAAACCTCACAAAGGCAGTACAGAGTGCCAGAGAAAGAGTTGAGTCATGTTGGCAGACTCCACTAGAAGGTGGACACACGATCATCCCAGGTCAGTGGGTCATGATAAAGTCATTCAGAAACAAGCCATTAGAGCATGGACCACATCAAGTGATGCTGATTACAGCAGCTGCAGTGTTGTGTCAGGGAAGGAAAACCTGGACTCATGTGTCACATTGTAAAGTTGTTCCCCCACCTACAGGGATAGGATAGGACACACGGACCAGTGAGGAGCCTGGGAAAGAACCGAATGCAACAGGCTTCGGGGGCCAATCCTGCGGTGAAGATTACCTCATAGGCCTTCCCCCACCCACTAGACCATCCTTACCTCACTGTTCTTTAGGTATCGCAGGAATTAAGAAATAGGGAAAGAAGGAACAACAATAGCAGACTCAGATTGAACAGAGGATACAACCCTAGCGTTTGCAGTCTTTTACAACAAATACTGCTCTGTTGTCTTTTGTTTTCTTTCTTACTCTGTGCAGATACCACTTGATGGCTGTCCCAAGACCCATACGCACCGACCTCCTCACCTGCGTATGAAGCCACAACCTCTAAAAGAAAACTAGACTCACTACCGAGACCCATACGCACCGACCTTCTCACCTGCATATGAAGCCACAACCTCTAAAAGAAAACTAGATTCACTACCGAGCCAACGGAAGAAAAATTAAATACACAACGCAGAGAATCACATACGGGAACTTCAGTCATCCATCAACATGATCAAGATTGCCGTACTAGTCATCATCATGGACGTCGCACAAAGTGTAGACTCCAGAAACAACATATTCTTAGAGCTGATGAATATGTCAAGAAACGCCTTGTTTGCTGGAAAGAACGTTTGCATGCCACATCCACCTTCGGTAGGAGCAGGAGTTCCATGGGTAGCTCACCCTATTTCTGACTGTGATACCTGCACTCTATTGGGTGTTCTCACTAATGGAATTTTTAACAAAAGCACATGTCATGATGTGACTACTCCTCCAGCCTCACCATGTTGCATTCCAGGTTCAAGGTCCTGCAATTTGACGTCAACCACACCTGTTATGACAGACTTACTCTTACCAATGACATTTAGTTGGTGTGTTGAATATCTATCCTCAGATTCTAAAGACTTGGGAAAAATTCCCAGTGCTGCATGCAGTTTCATAATTAAAATGGGAATGTCACTGAAGACAGAAATTTCATCATCCACACGACAAAAGAATGAGGAAGTATGTATTAGGCAGACTCGCTCATTATCTAAGCTATTTAATGTGAACCAATGGTGCAGGATTCCCCCCCCCCCCCCCCCCAACCGGCATGTTTTGGCTATGTGGAACCTCAATATATAGTGTACTACCGGTCAAGTTTAATGGCAGGTGCACCTTAGTCTATGCCCTACCTGCAGTCAGAGAAAACTTGAAATCCACTCCAGTCCTAATAACAGAAGATACCACCTTTAAAAATTCCCCACATCTACATAATTCAGCTCCTACCACAAACAAAGAAGATGGCTGCATTCCAGGACTCACTTGTGCACAAACATGGTGGTCAAGAACTCTTGGAGCATTAATCCCATCTTATGATGTCATGCAGGCCCTTGATCAAGACAGAAGCTTATCGAATTCTGTACAGAAACTGGCCAATGATACGGCTTTGGCCCTGGGTAACATCACGGACACTCTCGCTTCACACAAGATAATGATCTTACAGAACAGAGTGGCCTTGGATTACATTCTTGCAACGCAAGGGGGAGCATGCACCATTATCGGACCTGAGTGCTGTACCGGGTTAATGGATCCAACAGAGAACTTGAACAAAATCCAACAAGACATTCTTGATCTTTCAGCAAAATTACACCAGATGACAACTCTTCATGGTTTGGAAACCTGTTAGGTAAACCCTGGCTGTGGATCAAGGAAATAGCAATTCTGCTATTGTTTTTCCTACTGGTGTACTATCTGTGCGTCCACAGTATCAAGTGTTTCATCCAACAAATGACCCACGACCATCACAAGGAAATGACTGTTCCAACCAGAAAAGACTATTACCCGTAATAACGACAAGGGCCCTAGCTGCATGTTTGTTTCTGTGTCAACATGCCATTCGTCACTAAAGACAATCAACACAGAGCAAGTGTTATGTGCCTGTAATGATCATAGGTTACAAGAATGAAACTTTTAAGTGTCTAAATTTGTATTTTGTGAGAGTTATTAGAACTCTCAAAGGGGGAACTGTGGGATTACAAATTTGTACTATGTTATATCTAGGTTCCAATGTAATAGTATATGAACTAAAAACTTTATATACATTGTGTTTTACATTCTGAGGTAAAGATAATGACATTCTAAGGAGATCAGGGCAGGCAGCCCAGGTGTCTGTGAAATTAACCTTTTGTCTTCATACACTTCCTAACCATTTGGCAGAACAAGCTCAAAGCACAGCTGTGCCTTTGTCTCTATGATAATGTAAAGGTATGGGCAATACTGCCAGACTGATTGGATTAGCACCTATGCATTTGAATGACACCGTTATGCTGATTAGATCATGGCTGGGAAATGTAGGGAATGGGCTGATTCCTGAACTGCATTTGCATGCTTTGTTTAGATTGTCTCCACCTCTACTCTATGTATCCCTCCCCCTTGAATGTATATGAACTACCAAGTACACTGCCTTAGTTAGACTTGGATGACTACAGCGATGCACAGCGCGTTTCTCAATAAAGAGTAACTTCTGCTTGAAAGATATCCCAACGTCTCCTGGTCTCTGCTTCGACGAGGAAAAAGTTTCCTACACAGTCATAATGCCAGTTGGGTCAAAGTGTGCCAACGTTATGTGGCAATCAGTAAAAGAACAAGCAGCACATATCCAGCTGCTCATCAGTGCATGACATTCATCAAGACCAATCTGCTGTTATGCCCTTGGGTAACAAATGCAAGGGCTATCTACTCTAAATGATGCCCCGGCGGTTGGAGGCCCCATGAATAGAGACAAATATTTACTAGAAACAATACGTACAGTTCCTAAAACATATAACCCTGTCTGAAACAGGTCACAGTGATTTGGATCAGCCTGCTCTTTTCACCTTAGACCGAAAAGTAACAGTTATATAACATAATAACCAAACTTTAGACATAATAAAGTTTTTACCCTTTAAATAGCTTGAAAAAAAGCTTTCACAGACTTTTTCAGTCTTTTTGCAAAGCAAATTACATGGAAAAATGAGTCAGGTACATGTATAACGATTATCAAAAACAATAACAACATTTTCATAATTTGCTCTGGTGGCGTGTATGAGCTCTTTCAGGAACTTTTCACACCACATTAACTTTGATTAATCAACAATGTTCCCATTCTTTAACAGTGAACATTTAATTGTTTTTGGGAAAGCTACTTTAAATGTTTTATGGATTCTCAGAATCACTGTTTCCTATTTCAAACCCATTTTGACTCTATTGTTTATAATGGTGCTTAATGAAAAGAATATTGACTAGTGATGAGTAAACAGCTGTGATGGTATGTGCTTGTTTGAAAAGGTGTAAACATTTTATTGAGAATCAGAATCCTATATTAGGTCTGTGACATTACTCAAGCTCAAGGTAGATAGGGCTTTCAGACTCTGAAATAAACCCCATTAAACACTATTTCCCCTGTTGTATTTTTTTAAAGGGGACCTATTATGCCCCTTTTACAAGATGTATTATCTCTGTGTCCCCAGAATGTGTCTGTGAAGTTTCAGCTCAAAATACTCCACAGATCATTTATTATAGCTTGTCAAATTTGCCTCTATTTGGGTGTGAGCAAAAACACACCGGTTTTGTGTGTCCCTTTAAATGCAAATGAGCCGGAGCTTTAACAGCTCGCGCTTCAGTTGCTCAACAACAACAAAGCTGGAGAATAAAAGCTGGCGTAAAATGATGGCATGATAACACTCTACTACAACAACTCTTCCCCTTCTCTAAAACAGCCCAACATGGCCTCACCCCTTTTGTTGCGTGTTCCTGGGGGCAGGGTTTATGTAAATTTTAGGGTTAGTGATGTCACTAACCCAGGAAGAAGCTTGTTGTAGTCCCTACCAGCCGTTTGTTATAGTCTTTAAACAGCAAATTCTTTAAAAGAAAATATCTCCCTTTGCATTGAACTTTGAGCGTTGTAACTTTGCAGATGTTGTTTATGCTCAAACAGCAACATTACACACTAACTAAAGTTAAAAAAGTGAAATTATAATCTAACACCACAATGTGGCCTGGTGCCACATCAGTTGTGTTTGCTCACCCTGTCATAAAAACCTCAGAAATCACTACCATGAAGGAGTCCTACTATATATAAGGAGGCCTACTATATACAGCACATCAGTGAATGATTCTGATCTTACTTAATACTATATTTCACCGTATTCTCACCGTTTTGCCACCTTTCCCGATGACCCTCCCAGCTGCTGAAGAGGGCACTTTTATATGTGTCTCCAGCTTCACTTCCTCTTTTGCAGTAAAAAAATTCTCTTCTTTCAGCTTCCCAAATATTCTGCCCTGGGCCTAAAATGCAGAAGCAAAGACACTCGTCATTTTTCAGGGTCATGATAGGGTACAACAGGGCTAAAGGCCTAAAAATTTTCAACTGTTGTGTACTTTGGGACCAAAATCACATTTTCATCCATTCAGTCATTCATTCATTCCATTGCACCTAGACTGAATGTAACTAACTGTACTGGGCTTTTAAGTTTTTATTTATTTCTTTACCTTAAACTGAGCTTCTGGCGGGCCAGTGATGATGACCATCCTCTGAGTGACGTCAGGACTCTCTGCAGGTGCAATCTGAATATGAACAACGAGAAGAACAACAAACCTTCAACTGATGAGCTCAGAAGAGAATTCCACTATGAGTGTATTTCTGTACACACTTTTTTGTTGTATTTACATACAAAGATATGAATCACTATTTTCTGAGATAATCAACAACATGCCACAAATGCTATTGACAGAATTTAATTTGCTTTAAATAATATTTATTTTATTTCTAGAGTGTGAACCATTCATTCAGCTTATTCTCTTGAAGTCACATCACACAACCACCAGAGGGATCTGCTCCCAATTAATGGAAGTATAATAGTTTAAATTTCTCCATGTTCAGTTTGTTTAAAGATTCTGTGGTCAAGAATTCAGTTTGGTAAAATATTTGACATCAATAAACCATATGCTGCAGTAAAATGCATCACACTGTAAAATTACATACAACAATTCACACTTGGTGAAACGTCAGCATTTATTGAAATAGAAAACATCTATAAACAGTTCTGTTGCTACTATTAAAGGTCACTGACACTCTCTAAGTGTACGCTATTTCAACAATATGAAGAATTACTGTAATGAAGTATTTTTGATCAAATAAATGGAGCCTTGGTGAGCATAAAAGACTTCTTTCAAAAACGTTAAAAAAAATCTAACCAACCCCAAAATTTGTAGCGTAATAGTTCACTTGCCATTAGACATGAAATAAACTGAGGCACAAACACATATTGAACCATGGGTTGGTGAACTGTCTCACCCTAGTGATTACCCAGCAACCTACAGGACTGGCTGAATCAACAGTGAGGAGTTTACAGATGATTGGCTCACCCACACTAAGGCACTAAGCCAAACCTGACTCTGATATGGTTAGTTTCAAATCAAGGATCTCAGCAATGGGACACAGAAAACTAGATGGATAATTGTGCTTCACATAACAAAAACACACAAGGACCCTTCATTTTACAGATATGACATGACAGCAGACGCATTTTAGTAGGCAGGAACTCCTACCTTAATAGAGGCTCCTGCGAATCGTGCCAGTTGTTTAATATGTTGGCCCTTCTTGCCAATAATAGCACCGACAGCCTGAGTTGGGATAAAGAGGTAGACCACCTCCTGTTCAGGAGCCTGCTGCGGAGAGGGCAGAAGAAACATGCAAAATATTCCTCTAATTCAGTGTGATGCTGTAAATCAGGGATTCCTCCAAAATCCATCCGAGCATGTGATCCTTTTACAAAAGTGGTTTGTAAAAATGTCCATGTGTCTGTTTACTCCATGGGAAACCCCCCACACTCCCACTGAGATACTGCTCACTTCAGCGCAGGCTGGAAGTTGAGCCCTGAAGGTTCACACAGGTTTGTACGGAGACAAAAACACTCCATTCATCACGAAAGTGATGTTGAGAACACAAACCTCTTATCTGTTTCTAAAGAACCTGACTTGCCTGACACTCATGTGTGAACCATAGGAAACCGATGACTCATTGTTCAGACTCTCGGCATGGGCGACAGTGATATATTGAAGAGGTCTCAGAGATTTTTCATTCATAAGTTAACAGCATTAGCTTGTGGTGCACAGTACTGTCGGATGGAGAAAGAGGTTGTTATTTGGTGAATAACTACCAAGTTATTTATTAAAATGACATGAGACATTGCTGTTGCACTTGGTTACAGTGAAGCTGATAACTGTGTCCATTGTCCTGTTGCTTCATACTGTAGTCACTCCATCTTGTGTCAGTTACAGAATCTACTAACACACTGTCAATGGATCAGAAATATTTTCTGTGTAAAATAGCCATTTATTTAAATGGTCATTTAAAGCAATTTTGGGGACATCACATTTGCCATCATTAAGTTATTAATATCTGCAATTATGTGGCTGGAACACTGTATCCACCAATTATGATCTAGAAGCAGAACTATCCAGTTTACAGGACAGTTTCAGATACAGGACTTACTGTGTGCTGGTGAGTGACGGCACTAGCAGGCGGCACACCATACAGCCCACCCAGCTGTGATGAGTGACCCTGGAATGGACAAGATGGATAATTTACAAATGGTTTATATGGAATATTTCACTGCCTCTTCTTTGTTACACATGTAAATATTGAGAAGATGGGAGATATTCAACACCAATCACACTATACTATATAAAATGCAAAGCAAAATGTGACATTTATCATAATGAAGTTTGTGTGAATATTTTTTACTTTCAAAAATAAATGAATATCAAATATTTTATATACTGTATTTATGTTGTTTCCACATTAATTTGGAGATTCAATGTGAAAATATATTAATGTTAGGAGTGATTAATCAAGATTTTTTCGCCAGCCCTACTTCAAAATTATACATTTATAAGTTCTAACTTTAAAAAAGACATTGGCCCATTTAATAGCTGCAACCTACAGTGGGCTCAACAAATATTGGCACCCTTAGTAAATGTGAGCAAAACTGACTGTGAAAATTTGTTTTTGCAATTTCTCCTCTTGGTGTTTCATTCAAAATATTCACAAAAATCTAACCTTTAATTAAAGTCAAATAGTCGGAAAAAAAAAAGTTTTTTTTTCCTGAAATGTATGTATTCCACAATTATTGTCACCCCTACTAATGAGTAAAAATATATCTGAAGTATATTCCCATACACATGGTATGTCACCTTAGTGATCAGGAACACTTAAATGATAAGTCATGACTTCCTGTTTCACTTGGCTCTAAATGTGAAATGACACACAAGCCAAATTTCTATAGTCATCCATCACTATGAGAAAGAACTGAGAGGGTGAGGAGGGTGGTTTGAGTCGTCAAACAAGTTGTAAAGATCAGAGTTGGAGAAGTGCAGATGCTAGTTGGGTCTTGGGGTCAGAAAGTTTCCAAAACTATGATCATACCTCACCTATATAACCACAACTTGTTTAGAAAGGTTGCAACACAAAAAGCATTTGGTAACATTAAACAGCATCTCATGCACCTACAGTTTGCCATGCATTACTGGAACTTTCAGTGGGACTGGGTTTTATGATCAGAAGAGACCAAAATAAAGCTTTTTGGAAAAACACTTGAGGTGGGTTTGGCATAAGACAGAAACATAGCCATGCAGAAAAGCACTGTGAAGTATGGTGGTGTATCTTTAATGCTGTGGGGCTAATTTTCTTCCAAAAACCCAGGACAACTTGTTAGGAGACACGGCATCATAAACACCTGACTGACCCTGTCAGGAAGCATAAACTGGGCTATGGTCGGATCTTCCAGCATGACAATGATCCAAAGCACATCTCAAAATAAACAGCAGAACAGTTCACTGACCACAGAATGAAGATTTTACCATAGACAGAGCAGTACCCTGACCCAAACCTGATATAAAAACCTGTGGGATGAGCTGAAGAAAAGAGTCCACAAGCTTGGACCTCTGAATCTGAAGGATCAGGAGAGATCCTGTATGGAGGAATTGTCTCAGATCTCTTTCCATATGTTTATCAACCTTATTACACTTTATAGGAAAAGATCCAGAGCTGTTATCTTGGCAAAGGGAGGCTGCACAAAGTATTAAATGAAGGGGTGGCAATAATTGTGGAAATATTTATTATATGATAAGAATTTTTTTTTTTTAACTCTTTGACTTTAATTAAAGGTTAGATTTTTGTAAATATTTTTAATGAAAGACTAAGAGGAGAAATTGCAAAAACAAATTTTCATAGTCAGTTTTGCTCATATTTACCAATATTTGTGGAGCCCACTGTATTTAGCTTTTTTTTTTGTTGTAAAAACTCATAGCAGTGCAATTTTAGTATAATTTAAATACTATTTAAATAGTATATATAGTATAGTTTTTATTAATAATATATTTTCCATTTCAGTTTTAATTTTAGTTAAAGTTTTAGTAATTTTGTTGTGTTTTTGTCATTTCTGTCATTCAAGTTTTTTTTTTTTTTTTTTTTTTTTTTTTAAATGTGTCTATATAGTTAATGATTTTTATATTTTAGTTTTAGTACAATTTTTTTTTGCTTTTTTTTCCAGTTAACGTTTATTTTAAGTTATAAAAAATGTTTTTTTATGGTTTTAGTTTCAGTGATAATAATCCTGACTCACAGTGTAACAGTTTTCAAAGGGTATTTCCATGTGGTTCATTTGTGAGGTTTGATAGAGAAGCTGGCTGACCAGCTGGTCGGTTACTAGCATAACCAGTTACCAGCTGGCTGGTCAGGACAAAAGCATTCTGGTAGCTGGTAACAGTTTGCAAGCAAGATTTGTTACTGACTGTAAATGCCAAAGTTTGTAATATTATGTAGAGAGCTTGATTTACCATAAGCAAAAAAAAAAAAAACTGCATAAAAAAAAACCTGTTGTAACAATTTATAATAAATGACTACTCGAGTTTTACAGTACTACTGAGGATGATAAAAACCAGCGAACACTCATTCAGAAATGAGTGCCATCTCACACACCCACACACTCATTCTACCTTCATTAGTTCATCCGTGAGCCATAAGCTGTCTTGTCTGACTCAACACTAAATATGAAGGGGAATCCTGCAGCACGCTAACCGACCGGAAGGATTATACAACTCAACAATGAGTAGGTGTGCTGCATTCTAAGGGGGGTACTCACTGAGAAAGAGACGATGTGTACAATGTCATCAGGAGGTTAAATGTCAGGATAGTGCACCATTTAGATTTGAACTTAGAATTCTGTTTAAAGTCCAATTTAATTCCTGAAATTAAACTGAGGTAGATGCCAGGATGTAGTAGATAGAATAAAATTAATTCTTTGTGCAAGTATAGTTTTTAAAAATGTAATTTTTTAGTATGAATTCCACATTAAAAATGTTATCATATCCAACATATAGTTATTTCCAGAAATTCATGATATTTATAATAAATGTTTTAAAGTGCAACCTACAGAAATTTGTATTGATTTCAAATCTGTTTTGATGTTTGATGCATTTTGACAATATTTAACTTAATACAATACAGTCTAATTACTTGAGAAAAAAATATTTTTCAGGCAAAAATATACATAATTAGTACAAATTATTGTGTTGAAAATTTGTGTTGAAAATTCCTTGTGTGACTACACTGAATTCCTGTGTATTACAATTAGTCCATTCTTCCTGTTATTCTCATTCTGTTTCCATTTTGAGGCCAGTTGTTAAAATCTGATTTTTGCCAAGCTAAATGTAATGCATTCCTGAGGTAGAAACATCCAAATATGTTGTAGTTATAAAATGAAGTCCACATATTTTGGTTTGAACTCACAAGAAAAGGATTGTAGCCAGTTGGGGGTACGGGTGGGACGCCTCTGGGCCCAGCAGCTGGTGGCAATACTGACAGACCGGTTGAAAAGATGCCCAGTGCACTCAAGCTTAACCCGGGGATAAGGTTGGTTTGTTGCTGCAAGACAGAGAAATAACATCATAAATTATGAATGATTACTCAGTACACTCAAGCTATCATGTTTTTCTTGATACTAACTCTTATTTGAGATTAAAAGATATCCACAGGTTTCCATGTATTTCTGAGTTGTATGAAGAGTCTTAACCATGTGAATATTTGTTATAACATCTTGTAATATCGTTACTGTCACGCTAGGTGGCTCCATCAACCCGGTGCATCATTTTATGCGTTAAGCGCTTTTAGATAAGTTTTTGTGCTGTTTATCCTTGACAGAGATATGCTTGATTTGTCATGCTCTATCTGATTCAACTGCTGTGCCTCTTTCATTCAAAAGGGATTGAAGTTTAAAAGGTTCTACTAACAGACAGTTACACATGAAACTGTCGCAAAAACACTTGATCCCAGCATGAATAATTTACCGTACGTCTGACTGAGGACTGACTAATGCGTGACTATAAATGAAACCGCATACATTTGATCTGTGTAGTTGATAGAAGCTTCTGCCGCAAAATAAATGACTCACTGAAGATGAAAGGAGGCCTCGGATCATGCAACAGTGTAAACTAGAACGATGATGCTATTGTTACAGTATTTGCTCTCAGTACATGGCTTCACCTCCCTCAGGCACAGGCAGTGACGTCATGTGTGTAAACAGGGAGAATGGTGTACATGTGCGTGCATGTCTGTGTGAACGGCTGTTGACAGGATGCGTTCTCCTTATGCACGGCAGGGGATGAACTGACTCAAGGCTGTTTCCTATAAACACAGTCAATAACTGAACACAAGCAAACAGACGAGCCATCTAAAAGCCTTGTCGTCTTTAGGACTCTGACTCAAGGTTGAGCACGCTTGACACACTATAAACAGCATTTTATGTAGAACATATCAGTGTTTCTTTAAGTTAAATCTGAAAAATGTCATATTGATTATAACATCATCAAAGACGGTGGATTAAAAGGAAGTCTAAAAAATCCTGTCATCAAAATCACAAACACTTACGTTAATAGCAGCAATATCATTCTCATAGGCTTCCCTCAGCTTCCTCATGATCTCCACTTCAGCCCTACAACAGGCCTCGATACTCCCCTTCACTATTATGGTTCTCTCTGGGTTATAAATAGTTAAATCCTGTAACCTGTGGGAATGGAGCAAGAAAGAGAAAAAGCAGAGTAAAATGACTGGGACGTATTTAAGAAACGCATATTATTCCTTTCAGATCAGAGCAGTGTTTGAATTGAGGGCATTTTTAATGATGAATTATTATGTTGTGCATATGATGTGACCATATTGGTACTGACTAATATTAGAATTTTTTTTAATTATTTCTTCAATCTGAATGGGTCAATATCTTTTCTATTAGTATTAGTATTATTATGGTAACAATATTTTACAATAAGGTTTCATTTGTTAACATTAGTAAACTACATTAGTAAACTACATTAGTTAACATGAACTAACAATGAAAAATACTTCTAAAGCATCTATTAATCTTAATTTCTACATTTACTAATATATTTTTAAAATTAAAATCATATATTAACATTAGTTAATGAACTGTGAACTAACATGAACAAACAATGAACAATTGTATTTTTATTAACATTAACAAAGGTTAATAAATAAAATAAAAATATTGCTCATAGTCCGTTCATGTTAACTAATGCATTAAATGTTAACGAATGAAACCTTTTTATAAAGTGTTACCATTATTTTTTTACTTTAATATCAATATTTACTACTAATAATATTATTTACTATTATTAGTAATTCATAATTATTATTAAATAATTAATATGGGAAGATTAATTAATTACTATTATTATACCACAACGATCAGAGCGTTATCGTACTTGGACTCGTAATAATAAAAAGTCAGTGTAGAAGCAACTTAAATTGCATCCGAAAGAGCCCCACTACTTGATTTGAAAAAGGGGAAATATTTAGGTGGGATATTAATAATTAATTATTATTATTATTATTAACAACATCATGTCAATAGCAACATAAAAATAAACCAAATTTGGCCCTGCTACTTTGATTATTTTAAAAATGTTATTTTTTTTTAATCTTTAGTTTTCCATTTAATTTCAATTGATTGTGTATGATTTATTATTCAGAGGTATAATGTCTGATCTTGCTGAATGCACAATGTGAGCACAACACCCACATCTTCAAAATATGTTAGGGATCCTAACCATAAAGCACAAGTTATCTGGAGCACAGTATAAGAGAGATCTGAGCCATGTCAGAGAAAGACATAACACAAGATGTTTGCACTGTATCGTTGTTGTGCTGTTCTTGTGCTGAATGTCAAGGCAAATTCTACTGCTCTTTACAGATTCCCACTTCCTTTCAGGTGGAATCAGAGAAGAATGCAAGTTATTTGAATCTGTATTGATGAGCATTGGTAAATAAGGCTGTTTTTAGAGAGACAGCTAAGCAATGACGTCAGGAGTGCTGGTTAGGGTTTAATTGGGTGACTCACTTCCTATGCTATCTGTGTGACCAGCACATACTTTATTTCTGGGAAATACATAAAACCACCTGTACACTGATGCTCTGCACCAGATCCTAGCACTTAGCAGCCTATTACAAGATGTCACATCACATGTTCAGGTCATGTTATGATCAATATCTTGACTACAAAACGTTATGGTTACTCACGTAACCCTGGTTCCCTGAGATAATGGGAACGAGCATTGCATCTGCTTTTTAGCTAACACTTATGGGGAAAACTCCCGTTTTCTCTGACTTCTGAAGCCTGATTGGTTCACATCTGTGCAGTTGCATAGACAAATGGCGTTTCAGCCCACCAAAATGGGCAGGATTGACTGCCTATAAAGTCATGCAGAAACGCCGCTATTTCAGATCTTTTGACTGAGAAGCGGGTAGCATGACTCGCTGGGCAGCGTAGTAGCACGGCAGGCTATGCAATCCTCATACCCGTTATCTCATGGAACCAGGGTTCGTGAGTATTAATGTTCCTTTTCGATACGGTTCACTCGCATTGCGTCTGCTGCTTTTTAGCTGACACTTATGGGGAACTAATTCAATAGCGCAGTGTTACAAGCACAGAATCTAAGCTGATCTGAGGGAGATTGAGGGCCCCAAGACCAGCTGTATAAGGAGAGGCTTGGACACAGTCGGAGCCTGCTACACAATCCATAAGTGTTTCAAATTGACAACACCCATGGTTGAAGAGCAGGGATGTCCAGGTTATAAAATCTGATAAAAGTGGACGGCAAGGACCACCCGGTCGCCGCACAGATATTTGCAACAAGATTCCGCTGGACCACGACCAAGAGGAGGCCATACCTCTAGTGGAGTGGGCCCTGACTCCCAGGGGGCATGACAAGCCCACAGACTTATAAGCCAGCAATATTGTGTCCACAATCCATCTGGATAGTCTTCGCTTTGAGACCGGAAGCTCTGAGACCGCTGCAACCTCCAAAGCAAACAAACAGCTGCTCTGATTGCCGAAACTGGCCAGAACGCTCGATATACACTCTCTCAAGGCCCTTATGGGACAGAGTAGATGGGGTGCCTGCTCGTTTTCTGCAAGAGGCAGAGCTAACAGCGCTATTACCTGAATTCTGAATGGGGTGGAGAGCACTTTTGGCACACAGCCTTTCTTCGGCCTAAGGACCACTCTCCTGTCGTTGGGGCCGAATTCAAGGCAGGAAGGTTCCACAGATGGAGCCTGTAGATCACCAACTCGCTTGACTGATGCTAGAGCTAGCAAGAGGGTCTTAAGTGAGAGGGGCCGAAAGTTGGTCATCTCAAGCGGCTCAAAGGGAGGGCCTCGGAGTGCTCTAAAAACTATGGAGAGGTCCCAAGACAGGACAGAATGAAGTCGGGGAGGATTCATCCTCCTGGCCCCTCTGAGAAACCTACCGACCAGGTCATGTTTCCCAATCGATTGGCCAGACACCGTGGCATAGTTCACCGTGATGGCTGCCACATACACTTTGAGTATGGAGGGGGCGTGCCGACCATCCAACAGCTCTTGCATAAAATTGTTACGATCTTGCATTGCCTCTGAGATCATTCTCATGACCCACAGGGGAAGTCTGATGGCTCCCGTCGAGGAGCCAAACATGCAGGTCCCACACATCCGGTTGGGGGTGCCAAATCCTCCCCTGCGCCTGAGAGAGAAGGTCTTCTCTCTGCTGTATTGGCCATGGGGGTGCTGACAGCAGCTGGATTAGTTCTGGGAACCAAGGCTGGTTCTGCCAGCGTGGTGTCACCAGAAGAATATCAAGTCATATCACGTCGACCGCCTTGGGGTGGAGCCTCCATTCCCCGGGGAAGGAATGCTGCATGACAGCATGTCTGTTTCTATGTTCAAGGAGCCCGGCACATGAACTGCCCTCACTGAATGGAGGTTTGTTCATGTCCTTAAGAGAAGCTGGTTCGCGAGTCTGTGTAGAAGGTGAGACCTGGTACCTCCTTGGTAGTTTATGAAGGTAACCACTGTCCTGTTGTCTGAGTGGACCAGGATGTGATGGCCTCTGAGTTCCGTCATGAACACTCTGAAGGCCAAAATTACCACCATCATTTCCAGACGGTTGATGACATTTCATCATAGGAGTCGCCCATGAGACGAAGGCTATTCCGTTGCCGCACAAGGCGCACCAGCATGTCTTGGATGCGTCTGTCATGATCACTTTCCTTCTGGAGACAGCCCAGCATTGTCCCGTTTAGGTAGAAATGGGGAGATGTCCAGGGGACCAAGGCCTTGACACAGCAGTAGGTCACCCTGAGAGTGAGTCGGCCCATGCACCATGCATGAGGCGGGACACAGACTGTTAACCAGAGCTGGAGTGGTCGCATGTGGAGCAGGCCCAGTGGAACTAATGAGGAGGCTGCTGAAATGAAGCCCAGTAGCTTTTGAAACCTCTCGAAGGGAAGAAGGGACCTTCCCTGAATGAGGCTGCCATGCTCCTGATTTTCAAGGCACACTCTTGAGAGAGTCAAGTCTGCATTAGAGCTGAGTTAAAAACCGCCCCCAGGAAGATGGAGATGCATTGGCTTGCGAAGCAGCGAGCTCTTGCCAAAATTGACCCTGAAACCAAAGTTCTCCAGATGGCTGAGGAGCAGGGATCTGTGGGCACATAGCTCCTGTCTCAACTGGGCTAAAAGTAGCCAGGGCGGAGTCATCACCGGAGTTTGCCCACTCTCCGCATTCTGAGGCAGCCAGAGACACAGAGTCAAACTCGTTGTCAGACCTGCCAAACGAGACCATACCACTCGCACCAGATGAGGGGCGTTGATCTTCGCAGGTGAAGAGAACGGGACTCGCCACGCTGAGGGGAGATTGAGGCACACGTGCATTGGGCCGACGTGAGCTCGCATCTGCTTTGCTGCTCAGCCTGCTGGCTCCAATTTTTCTTTCGCCTTGGCTCGACAGGGGAAGGAGATGAGGAAGCGGACGGGTCATTGAAGAGTGTGATCTGGGTGTGCAGCTTTGCGAGGTTCAGCTTCTCACAGCGTGGGCAGCTGGAGTCCAGAAAAGCCATCTCGGCGTGGGCGCAGCCCAAGGGATGCACTCAGTGTGCTCGTCTACAGCGGGCAGGGAAGCCCTGCATGAGCCGTCTTTTTCAGTCTTCTTCAGAGCAGCGAGATGATCTTTGCGCTGAAGGAGAAAGATCTGAAATAACAGCATTTCTGAGTGACTTTACAGGCAGTCAACCCTGCCTATTCTGGTGGGATGAAACGCCATTTGTCTGAGCAACTGCACAGACGTGAACCAATTAAGCTTCAGAATTCAGAGAAATCAGGAGTTTTTCCCATAAGCGTCAGCTAAAAAGCAGACGCAATGCGAGTGAACCGCATCGGGTGACTGCTGTTTTAATTTAAAAAAGACAAAACATAATAGATTTTAAAATAACAGCCATAATAGCGAAATAATTATGAGCTTCCTTTGTTTTCACCTGCTGAAAGCCATCAAACGTAACAGACACTCACGAGGAGATGGTTATCTTGGTCTCTGTCTCTTCTTCAATCTTCTTCAGGTTCCTGCCCTCCTTCCCAATCAGTCTTCCGACCAGACTGTTGTGGGCCAGGATCTTCATAGGAATATCCTCAGTTCTACAGAAGCAAGATCACAAGTTGGCAATTACAGAGATGTATTTAAAGAGCTCTGTGAAAATAAACAGACTTCAGAAGATTCAGACTTACACCTTCGTGTCATCGGCCTCTTTCTGCATGATGTCCATGATCATACGGCATGCGGCGGAGCAGCCCTCAGGAGTGGAGTGGATGGTGATGGGCTTCTCTGCTGCTCCCGCGTTCTCCTTACGATGGATGTCCACCCTATCAGGACGGGAACATGACCATTCAGCAGAGATCAAACAAAGCTTCATGAAGAGTTGTCACTGTCATCAAGCAGGTATTTATAATCAGGGGTGCACATAAGTTTTTCTGTCTGGTTCTCATGAGAGCATTGGGAGATTTAGGTTTGTGCTCACACTGCACATAGTGTGACCCATTAAATATAACTATAAAAAAATAAAATAATTGATAATAGCATTATTGCACATTTTTTAAGTTCAAAAATACATTAAAAAACAATTGTACTAAACCCAAACTTTTGAATGATAGTGTATACTACATTTGCAATTAATAAATTATAAATACTTATAAAAATAATAATTGTATTTATATTAATTGAGGTGCACCAAATGAAATCTTCAGAATCTTATTAACCACATCAATACATCACACTCACTTAGACTGTGTCTGTTTGGTTATGTTTTTGATTGTGAGACCCTCTTTGCCAATGATGGCTCCCACAAACTGCGTGGGCACAAGCATGCGCAGGGGGAAGTCTGGCTGTTTCTGTCTGAGCCCCAGGGAGCCTCCAGAGGTCCCGGGCTGGGAGTCCTGTTCCCGCGATGTCCTTCCACCCCGACGATTTCGGGTCGCAGGCAGGGGTGGAGCAGCATCCATATCCAAAATATAAGACACTTTAAAGGAGTAATCCTCAAACGTCTGTCCTGTTAACTTTTCTACAGCTCTGAAGACACAGATGGAGAAAATTATCAGTGGAATACAATGGAGGAGAGTTTTATAATGTTTTTTTTTTAATGAAAAATCAGGGCTGGCAGTATGATGGTGTATATACCCAGTGACAGTTGTGTCAACCGGTGGAGGTTCTGCAGAAGATGTCCAATGCAGACAACTTCAGTGCATTAATAACAGCTGAAATGCTTTACAATTACTTTTACAAGTGCATATTTAGCTGCTATTTTACAATGGCATCAAAAATGACTCATCATTCATAATCTATCAAAGTTCTGAGTGTTTAAAACACATCTATTACATAACGTGTAGCAGTTTTTGCACTAATGTCAGACTTATGCAATTTTCACAAAAATAAAAAAAGTCTCTTTAATTTTAGTATAAATGTCACAAAATTAAAATAAACAGACATTACTAATTATGTAATATATAAAACATTTTTGGATCAAATTTTTTAGGAAAAATGTATATATAACATTAATGTGACAATATTTCTTTTATTAAATAGTAATTTTATATCACAGTATTGGTGTATGTCAGTTTTTATAAAAGTACTTAAATACATAAATTAAATTATGATCATCATCAAGCTTAGTAATATATACATTTAATGAAATTTATCAAATTATATATTTTATATTAAAAATATTACATATTTTAAAAAATATTATTAAACAAAATGAGCAAATATTACTACAACAAAAAGTTTTTGACATACCATTACCATGATACATTTATTTATACTGTTACATATGATTTTGGACATATCCATCCCTATGAAGAATAAAAAAAATAAAAAAAATAAAAAAACTAGACTCCAATAGAAAACTTTATTCTTAAATTCTTACATTTTAGCCTCCTCTTTTGTTGAGTATGTCACATTCACCACTGCTGTTTCTGTATCAGTGTTAACTGCAAATAGAAAGAGCAAATGAAATCAGGTGAGAGAGGGAAAGAGAAATCAATATTTAGAAACAGAGAGCTTGGTCATATTCATAAGCATGTAAGACTGCAAGCTTTTGTATTAGATGCATAAAGACAAACAAATGCAGTTTTACACTAGTGCTGTGAAGAGCCACTTGTGTGTGTCTGCATATAAAATGAGGATTACTGTGCCATGGCCACATGTGTAATTCACAGGAGAAGCACAAAGCAACCCTGACGTCCATGGATCAAAGCTCTGTGTATCATCTAATACAGACACAATGGGGGCAAGACCCTCCACTTCAAGAGTTTATGCTGCTATACACATCCAACTGCTACCTATAGCACCTGCGTACAGCTCAGGACCTGTTAAATGGTCAAACTGTATTATACTTTCTGAAGACTGTGGAATGGGACTAAAAGAAAGCTGTGCCACATTACAAGAATTCCTCTTAGGCCGTTTCAATAATTACAGACAGAAGCCACTGCAGAGACAATGTGTATGTGTACAGTATTTTTAAGAGGAAAGCCTGCCTCTTTATTGATTAGATGGAGTTGTGTATCTAGAGGACTAGACAGTCTGTCTGGAGGAAGTTGAGTGGGATGGCTGGGCAGAAATCCAGAGCTTCACACATGAAGACAACCACAAAGCCTCACTATAAGGCAGCTCAAGCGATCAATCTCAGAACCAATGAGTGTCACCAACGAAGACACGTCAATAGGCCCTGAGAAAGAACGACGAGAATTAGCGCTGCCCTTATGTCATGCAGATATAATCATTTATTTCATAAGAAATGGGACAGTTTGGATGGGATTCCTTTTCTAAACAATTCTGGAGTTACAATTTTTAACAGTGTCTGTGAATCATTAACTGATTTAGACTGTATTAGGATTTCTGTAGTTTTTTTTTTGCATCTATTAACTTATTCAAAGATGCTTTAAATTATGAGCATGTTTTTCATTTCTGAATAAAAGAAGAAAAAAAAAAACTGATTAAGAAAACGAGATTTAGTAATTTGGCATAATCTTTTATTTCTGAGAAAAAAAATATAAAAATATTTAAATTGATTTACTGCTTTTTAATAGTTGATTGTCATATAAAATACGACACATTATCAGATGATTTAACTTTTTACAAGGCAAAATTAGTTCAGTTGTAACATATCTCCAAAAACGTATTACTTATGAATGAACAATTCATGGTTTTTGTAAAAATATCATTCACGCGTATTCAAGGTACTCTTTTCAAACACTTTTAAATATAAACTTTACTTAAAAAAAACATTAAAAACCATTTGAAACCAACATAAATACAAAGAATGCATTTCTAAGATCTCTGCACATGTGTTATAAACTAGTTCTTTAAAATATTTTCTCTTTATTGTGGACTCTCATTCTTGATATCACTGACACATTTACTAAGACTAGAGTGTTTTGATTATGAACTACATAAAAGGTGTAAACAGAGTCCAAAACATTGCTCAGTGAACACTGTAAGTGAAGAGAATCTTGTGAGAGCACTTTGGTTTTGGACAGGTGTCTGCGTCTGATATCAACATACAATGACAGATCATGTGAAGCACCACTGTATCAACATTAAGTTAACACACTGATAAAGTAAGTGATGTGTGTCATGAATCACAAGTGGTCACAGTAGACACATGTTAAAACCAGGTGTAAACGCAATCTGTCTTAGCTGTGAGTGAGAGAGAGAGACCACAGGCGCCTACATTTTCCTCCTTATTACCATGCCGCTCCTCCCTGAAAACACACACATTACAGCTGGAGCCTCGCCACACTTTCCCACTTCAATCCACACACTGCCGCACTGCCACACTGCTCATTTTAGCCAGAGTTCATCCCTCTCTCATGCACTGTCTGTGACTTCCTCTCATTCACACAGTCTCACACAGCCCATCTCCCTCCGCCCCCCCTCCTCTCTCTCTCTCTCTCTCTTTTGGGAAAGACAATTACAGAACCTTACAACTGAGACATCTCCACTGGCAGCATGTGTTGATGTGATTTAAGTTTGGATAACGTGTGATCTAAATGCACATATTGTCTCTGTAGTCCAAAGTCTGTTAGCAATTTAGATTCATCCACACAAAAAGAATCTTTCTTGTTTCATAGATGAGTAATTCACAAATACCATGAATATTAATGTGATGAAGCATCCTGGTTATTTTAGGTTAAAATAATGTCGCAGTCGGGCAGAAACCTCATATCTCTTTATTTCATCATTTTTCTATTTTTGCATAAATCATTACAATTGGTCACACTTTACTTCTGTCTGTGGGTTTTGCAAAATAAATAAATAAATAAATAAATAAATATGTACGTATATATATATTATATATATATATATATATATATATATATATATACAGTGCTCAGTGTAAATGAGTACACCCCCTTTGAAAAGTAACATTTTAAACAATATCTCAATGAACACAAAAACAATTTCCAAAATGTTGACAAGACTAAGTTTAATATAACATCTGTTTAACTTATAACATGAAAGTAAGGTTAATAATATAGCTTAGATTACACATTTTTCAGTTTTACTCAAATTAGGGTCATGCAAAAATGAGTACACCCCACAACAAAAACTACTACGTCTAGTACTTTGTATGGCCTCCATGATTTTTAATGACAGCACCTAGTCTTCTAGGCAGGGAATGAACAAGTTGGCAACATTTTTCAACATCTATCTTTTTCCATTCTTCGAGAATGACTTCTTTTAGAGACTGGATGCTGGATGGAGAGTGAAGTTCAACTTGTCTCTTTAGAATTGCAGTTTGGCTTTCTACTTCTTTAGATAACTGCAGTGAACTTGCATGCCGATTTTCTTCAACCCTTCTCATCAGAAGACGCTCCTGTCGAGGTGTTAACTTCCATGGACGACCTGTACGTCTCTGTGAGATGGTTGCAGTTCCATCTTTTTTAAATTTTTGTACCACTTTTGCTACAGTATTCTGACTGATAAGTAAAGCTTTGCTGATCTTCTTGTAGCCTTAACCTTTCTGGTGTAAAGAAATTATTTTCTTTCTCAGGTCTTGTGACATTTCTCTTCCATGTGGTGCCATTGCTGACAGCATGAAATGGGAAGAGGTTTTAACACCCTTTTATAGTCAACTGTCTACTGGACACCTGTGTAATGAATAATTAGACTCACCTGTGGTTGAATTCTTGTTAAATTAGACATTTGTAGTCTAAAATTTAGCTTTGCTCCAGAGACTTTCAGTGGGGTGTACTCATTTTTGCATCACCCTAATTTGAGTAAAACTGAAAATTTTGTTCTCTGAGTTATATTATTAAACTTACTTTCACGTTATAAGTTAAACAGATGTTGTATAAAACTTAGTCTAGTCGACATTTTGGAAATTGTTTTTGTGTTCATTGAGATAGTTTAAAATGTTACTTTTCAAAGGGGGTGTACTCATTTACGCTGAGCACTGTATGTATGTACAGTCAAACCAAAAATTATTCAGATAATTATATTTATATTTTATATTTTTACTAGTGGGTGCAGGACACTATAGTTCATTTATGTAAGCGAGGATATCAAAATAAAGTAAACTGTTATACCCAAAAATTCTTCATACCGTGGACTAGTTCTTGTCATATTTTATTACCATTTTTTAAAACTATAGTGAATAAACTGTAATAATGAATGCAATGTTCAAGGTGTGACTGTATTTGAGGAGTAGAAAAGAGTGTCTTAAATAGCCTGTGCGTTGGCCAAATGACCAAAATGTTACTGCTTCAGATGCGGCCGAACAAAACACGTATGTCTGAATTCTCAGAAATTCGCTGGTCAGAAATGTAACCTTGTACCCTTGCAATTTGAGCTTAATTTTGGTATAATGTTAATATCATGACACATGCAAGTGTCTGACCATATATAAAGTCACAACATTAACATTGAAAACACAGTTTAATTATTTAAAAAATACAGTGTTTTTTCCAGAAAATTAACGGTTTTGGACATGCAAGGTTTCTGCCCAACAGCAAAGAAATGAATGTATTAAAAGAAAGTGCATTTTGTATATGCTGTAGTTAGTAGGGATGTCAAAATTCAATACTATTTGTGTGCATGCTCTGCTCATGCTTCATGGTAAGGCAGACTTTGTGTGGAAGCAAAGCCTAACAGACCTGCCATTTTCTTTTGTCGTTAATATTAATCAAACAAATAAGAAAACACACTGCATGTCACATGTTTTAATAAAATATTTACATTCATATTAAATAATTATGGGAATGTGTTCAATTGCATAATATATCAAATTCTGACAACCTTAACTGCCACCATTTTTTTTAAGTTCTTCACCATTGTTTACTATTTTGTCTTCACTAGTTCATTTAAATGGTCCTGCAGTGTGACAAATAAAAAATATTTCATTTTCAAATATTTCGTGTAGTGTTTCAATTAATATCAGATCACACAAGCTGCAAGTATGATAATTACAAAATAATTAGAATTTTTTTTTAGATAGAATATAGCATGCCAAACCATGAGGCACTGCTTAAAATGTCAACTACCCAAATAGAAAACAAAAAATATAGTGCACTATATATGCAAGTAATTATTTCATACTATGGCAAGTCTTTACCTTGTTCCACATTTTCTACAGTACCATACTCTGCTAACAGGCTGTCCAAAACCTGCAACGAGAAGAGCACAAACAATTCAAAACAATCAGCAAAACATCTTATTCACACAAACTGTTTTAGATAGAATACTAGAAAATAGGAGAGTTGGAAAATATTCATTATAAAATATCATTGCAAAATATCATTATGCCAAATATCAAAATTTGTACCTGTACATAGACTGCTGTTCAAAAGTTTGGAGTTGGTAAGATTTATAATGTTTTTGAAAGAAGTCTCTAATGGGGCGTTCACACCAGAAGCGACTTGCGCGAATAAATCGCGCTAATCGCACGTAGTTGGACGCTTAAACAGTTTGAGTTTACTCGCTTCATTCGCACGTGAAATTCACTTCACAACAGACACAAATTCGCGCACCCAGCTTGGTGAGTTTCACCAACTCCTCCAGGAGATGCACCTGGATGACGGCAGCTTTCAGCGGTACTTCCGACTGAGCCGGTCCCAGTTTGATGACCTGTTGTCCCGTGTCGGTGGGAGGATTTCCCTCCAGGACACCAACTACAGGCCCTCTATTCCACCTGCAGAGCACCTGTCCATCTGTCTCCGGTCAGTAAATCATTTAATATTCAGTGTGATTACAAGTAATTAATGACTGAGAACCTCCACAGACATATAGTCTTCTCACTCTTCTGAACACACAGTCATCAATACAGCACTTTAATGAAATGGCAATTAACTTTCGTCTACAACAGTCAAAGTGGGTTTTGAATTGTGCAGGTAACTGCTATATTATAATATTGAATAATAATCTGTTTTTGTCCTCCATTGTTGTTTCGGATTTCTGCCTCCGCTCGCTACGTTGTAATCACGTCACTACTAGAGCAAGCTCCTGATTGGTTACTGCGGCGCGAATATTCGGCAAAGTTCAGATTTTTCAACTTGCGCAATTCGCGCGAATCACGCGTTACGCGCGTCAAACGGCCAAAACACTCAATTCGCGCCGCGTCATTCGCCCGCGAATCGCACCACAGGATGTCTTTTCGCGTTTTTGCATTGACTTAACATGTTAATCACTCACGTTTAACGCTTAATTCACGTCTGGTGTGAAAGCACCATTATGCTCACCAAGCAGAAGAAGAAGCCTAGTCGTTTGATCAGGTGGGCCCACGCAGCCTCCAAAGGGAGCAGCTCTCGGCATCAGACATGTGGGCCCTACCGGCCCACAACTGCATGAACGTGGCTCGCATTGCCTGACCGGGAAGGCCCACATAGCATCCAGTGGAAGCAGCTTGAGGCGTCGGAAGGGTGGACCCTACCAGCCGATGACGAGGTGCATCGTGATTTAAGCTAGCCAACGAGGGGGCTCCACATAGCCTCCGACGGAAGCAGCTCACGATGTCGGGCCAGTGTGCCCTACCGGCCAATGACAGGGTGAACGTGATTTGAAAAGCCCTGCCGGGAGAGCTCTCGCAGCATCCAACGGGAGTTCAATACTCTCAGCATTGGATGGGTAAGCCTCGTCAGCAGTCGGATGGAGAAAGGCATAGTTGCTCGACCGGGAGGGCTCTCGCAGAATCCAACGGGAGTTTAATACCCACAGCATCGGACGGGTGAGCCCCTCCTGTGGTTGAACGGAGAAAGTATGGTCACTCAACGGGGGGAGCTCTCGCAGCATCTGACGGGGGTGGCCTTTTTTAAATTGGAACCGATTGGACCTGATGTGGCTTTTGAAAGTGTCTGAAGACCATTGTCTTAGAACTTGGACCTGCTGCTGGGAGAGGCCTGCTGTGGTTGCTGCCCCGATGCGAAAAGAGTGACTGGAAAAATTTTCAGTGGGGACACCTAATTGTAAAAGAACAGATTCGAGGTGTTTTTTTATAACCAAAAACGTCTAACGGGTTTGTTGGACTCATCTATCTATAGAGGATTGAAAGGGGATTTAGCCTGAGAGCTTTTGAATTGGAGGTAGGCAAAAGGAGAGTGGTATGGTATGGTGACGAGAGGTTGAAAATATAAATGAAATGGCCTTTTTTTTAGCTTGGTCTGTCTTGCTTTGTTTAATAAAATAGGAGATTGTTTTGCTGTCGAGTACTGTTAAGTCCGAGATGTTGGAGTGGACTTTTGGATTGAATTTGGAAGTGATAACAATTTCCGAGTATCTAAGAAAACCAATTAAAGGCCAAAATGAATATTGCGTTGAGTATTGCGGGCAGTATTAATGGCGTGGCAGCCTGTGCAGAGGGTATAAATAAATTAGTGAGAATGTCTAACGTTATAGGTTATCTGATGTCAGGTTGGGTGGGATTGTTGGATTCCTTTGATCAGGAGGGAGGTTTGTGAATTTATCTCTGGGGAGGGAGTGGCGTTGATCAGTTTGTGGAAAAAATTGGATGCCACTCAGGTAACCTTTGATGGACCTGACTTGGAGGCCCTTAATGCTGTTAAGGTAGGAGATAAATGAGATGATTGAGAGGAAGGAATTTTTGAGAAAAGGCAGGTTATACAAAAGGTGGAATGCTCTGAAACACCTCCATGCTGTCACGTAGGATCAGAGGGTTCTGGGAGAAATGGCTTGGAGGATGGCGTCGAGCGATGCGTCAAGGAGGGGTTTTAACAGGTGAATTACGGGCATATTAGCTCTGAATAATGAGGTACTGGAGTTGGGTATTGGTTCAAATCCAGACTTAGCAGCCTGAATTTCTTCCAGAGTCAGTGCTTGGATGTTGTGAGCCACTGGCGTTCAATGGAACAGGCAGCGGTGTTGCAGTGAAGAGTGTATATTGAGATTTAGACAGAAGAAGAGAGTTGGGAGGCAGAGGAGATGGGCCCACTATTGTGTGAGGAGGCAGCTTCACACTTAGATCATCCCCTGGCAGCCTCACTCTCTGGAGCTGCTGCAGGAGCTGGAGGCAATGGAAAGTGAGAGTGAGGTTTTGCAGCTCCGGAGTCTGGGGTGTGACCCGATGCTTGTAGAAGGGCTGGCCTTGCGCTGGAGGATGGTAATGTTGAGAGAGGCAAGTTTAGGGCCTTGTGGGCTTTGCTTGCTCTCTTAGCTGCTTTGGAGGGAATCTGAGCCGCAGCACTGGCTTGAGCATGCTGAGGCAGCCTGGCACTGGTGGAAGGCCCGTTCCTCTGCGGGAGGAAGGTGGTATTGCCCAGAGATGTGAGTTTGGGGCTCGACGGGCCTTACTCGCATGGTTGGTTTTAGGAGAAGGATTGACAAACTGCAGAAAAACATACAGGTTGTACATTTCCGCTTTATTCTATCCATGTTAGAATTAGAGTCTAAATTAGTTGGTGCTTGTCAACTCTTTAAAATGTCCATTTCTCTATGACAGAGTGACTGAGTGGAGAAAGATGCGGAGGAAGATGGTGGATGTCTCGCCAGTGGGGGCGAGGATAGGCCTCTGCGTTTTGGTATGCGGCGACCTGATCGGAAGGACTAATGCCTTTGAGACAACGCTGGGAAAACGGCGGCGGTGTTTGGCATAGGATAATAGCTCCTTAGGCCGGTGGATTGCAGTAGCGATTCCCCATGGAGGAAAGATTCTTCATCGGACGAGAGGAGCTCAAATTCAGGCATGTTGGGCACTTAGGGCGGGGCCCAAATGCTGGAAAACTCATGGAACAGAGGTAAGTCTGCTGTATATATATAACTCTTATCTCACTAATTGTGTTAACTGAATGTGTTAACCGTGTTAAATAGGTTAATTATCTGAACGTGCTCTTGCTGAACTTTGTAAATAAAACATCTTAAAATGTCATTTATAGCTGTGATGGTAAAACTGAATTTTCAGCATTATTATTCCAGTCTTCACTGTCACATGATTTTCAGAAATCATGCTAATATGATGACTTGCTGCTCAAGAAACATTTCTTATTATTATCAATGTTGAAAACCATTGTGCTGCTTAATATTTTTGTGGAACCCATGATACATCTTTTTCAGGATTTTCTGATGAATAGAAAGTTCAGTACTTATTTGAAACAGAAATGTTTTGTATCACTATAAATGACTTTACTGTCCCAAACTTTTGAATAGTAGTGTAGCTTATGTCATTTCATAGTTTTATATTTATATTTGACTTGTCCAGATTCAAAAATGGTGTGCAAATGTCACCAAAATGACCTCTTATGTGTGTAGTAACTGCTTGGTATAGAATGAACTTATCAATTTTTACACAGTGAACCACTAAACTCAAGAAAGCAATGCAGAATACAGAAGCAGTGTCCAAATACACGAACGTGTGTGAGAGCATGTAAGTGGGCCAGAGCTCACTGTGATGATGTCATCAGGATTTACAATCGGGTCACCAGGGCTGAACACTCTTCAGACAGATTCACACGGACTGCAGAGGAAGTGTATTTGTGTGTATGGGCGGAGCTTCTCTAACGCATCGTCAGTTAGAGAATGAAGCGCTGCAGCCCAGAAGAGACAGACAGAGTCCTGACCACACACACACTGTTCTCGCTGCACGAGCAGTTACACACTCACCTCCCACTGGAGATGAGGAGGAATGTTCCGGATCTGAATCTTCCGACTCCTGCAGACACAGAAAGAAAGCGAGAGAGACAATGAGACAAAAAAGAAAGTGAAAGAGAGAAAAGAAATATCAGAAAACAGAAGAGCAGTGATATTCAGCGTATAGGTGCTACAGTGTGAAAACATAAAGGCTGCCTCTAAAATCAATCAGATCCAACAGGGACTAAAGAAGACAAAGTGAGACAAAACACTTATAAAACTTAAGCATCAAAGTGATGCCAATGAAAATCATGATCATCTCTAAAGTGGTGTGTACATTGGCAGAGATTTACAGCTAAAAAGCAAGCAGAAGTCATTCATTTTCAGTTGTCCACTTATTGCGACATGAGCAACAGTAACCATATTCTTGAAATATTTTTCAATCTTACTGGTATGGTAAGGATTTTAATGTGCCTTTTCTCAACATCATCTCTCAACTAAGACAGAAATGTTATAATTGAATAATTTCTGAGAGTCAATTCTAAACGTTCTAAAGTCTTCAGTGTCACATGATCCTTCAGAAATCATTCTAATATGATGATTTGCTGCTCAAGAAATATTTCTTGTTATTATTCTTTGATGAATAGAAAGTTTGATGAACAGCATTTATTTGCATTTATTAAATTTACTTAATACATTTATTAATACATTCATTAAATAGAAATCTTTTGTAACATTATGAATGTCTTCATTGTTAATTTTAATCAATTTATTTAATCCTTGATGAATAAAAGTACTAATTTCTCTCTCTTTTTAAATCTTACCACAAATGTTTGAATGGTACCATTGTTTCCAAAAAAATGTTAAGTAGCAAAAACAGTTTTCAACATAGACAATAATATTAATAATAAATGTTTCTTGAGCACCAAATCAGCATATTAGAATTAGATCATGTAAACGATGATCGAAATGTATTTTTTCTTTTTACTCCTGATTGGTTATAGCAGCACTTTGGGCGGCGCCCTGAGCTCTGATTGTTTAGCTTTCCACAGCATGCGTCAAAAGACGTGAGAAGAGAGAGAGAATGGCCTCGAAGTCACGTAGTGATGTCTAGTTTCACTTTGACAAGATAGATGAAAATACAGTTCAATGCAAGCTGTGCAGCGCCAAGCTTTTATCTTGTGCTGAAAATATCCTTTCAATTCTATTCATAATTAATTTAGCAATAATCATCAGTGATTTTCATACTGTAAAATAACATTTTGGTTGATCAGAAAGTGCAAACTGAATCCAAAATATTGCAGAAATATTAGTGACACTTTTTAAAGCACAGTCGGAGTTACACTTTTGGTCAAACTCATGTTTGCATTCGCAAACCTTTTGTAGATGAAAGTTGTAATAGCTACATCTGATTAATCTACTATAATGCGTTGGGTCGGGATATCAACATTTATTAAGATGCTGAATGCGCTGCATATCAGTGTTTAGTTTCATACTTAAATGCAATGCCTGATATTGACTGAGTTATTTGAGACAGTCATGTTGCTTTTAGATGTTTCTTTAAAAAATAAAAATAAAAATACTGATGTTATAATAATGCAGCAGTGCATTTTTTGTCATATTTGTTCAATGGCATAATTTGCATGGCTTCGAAAACGCACAGGCGATTTATGGAATCACTTAATAATGTGATTAAAATAAAGCACAGATCTGCCATAAACATGGTATTATATGAGAACTTTATAGAAATCTACAGTAAATTCTGTCCTTACCCGTTATTCAGCGCACTGTCGTGAAAGCGCGTGCTCTCTCTCTCTCTCTCTCGCTATAGCGCGTAACTTAAAGTACACTGGCATTTGCATCCTTTTATGCCGATACAAGTTGTAATGTTACGTCTATATTATGTATCTGATTAATATCATAGGATCATAGAACGGGCTTCAGTTTATTGGTGTCACTCACCTCAGGCGGCTATTCAGATGCTTCCTTATTAAAAACATTGCTGCATCATAATCAATCTAACACTTTTCTAATCACGTTTTCATAGACAGGTTTTCATGTCATATTTTTATTTTCCTAACAGTCTTCAGATATTTTCATCATCTCCATGACGGCCATGCCCTTATTTACCTGAATAATTTTGACATGCTTCTTTGGTAATTGATTAAGCAGACATGCTGGAACATTATATCTCTAAAGAACCCTAACATGTCTAAGTAATTGAGTAATTGCTGACTTTCAAAAGTTTCAGAGGGAGTGTACTCATTTATGCTGTGCACTGTATATTTGATTAAAAAAATGCACCCTTGGTGAGCACTTCTTTCAAAAACATTTTACTTTTGACAGGTACTGCATAAAAAAAAAAGAAAAAAAAATTGTCTGGCCCATATCGATATGGTCACTGATATATTGTGCATCCATTTTGGAGCATTTTTAATATGGGGGGGGAGCATTTTTAATATAGATTTTTAATAAATCTATTGCTATGATACATATGAAGTCATCACCAAAGTCTTTCTGCACTTATGTAAAATTTGCTAAAATCACAAGCTCTACGTTCACTGCGGGCAACTGTTCAATGACACATGCTCAGAAGAGAGAGAGAGAAATGGATTAGTTAAAAGTGAGCAGGTCCCTCATTCACTACTTTGCACCAGAGGGACTCGTCTGTGTCTGTGCTCCATCATTCGTCGAGTCCGACGCTAACCAACAGCTTCGGAGCGTACCGACACCAAAGCCACACAAACCGCTCCACCACAAGCTGTTAACAACTACATTAAAATGAGTGGAATAGAGCTGGCCAGAGGAAAGAGATTTAAAAGAGCAGTGAGAGAGAGGCCGAACGAGATCTGCAGAGGCACTTTCACACTTAGTACATTAGGGCTCTTCTGCAGGTAGACTTTGATAAGAAAAACAGAGTAAACAGTTGGATAACAATGAACGCAAGAGGCTTACAAAGATGCACCGAGCATCATCTTTCACGGTGCCAAAAAGGAAAAGATTAATCTCATTCTTCCAGAGTGCACTGAATACATAGTAAAGCTGCCTTGACTCATGTCTTTACACATTTCCTCACTCTCTGCCCAGCACACTCTGAAATACTCTAGTGAGAGAGCTGCACTTTATGAGGAATCGAACACTCACACAGCTCTGTAAAGCATGACTCTTCCTCCACGCCGCTCAAACCTTCTAACTGCCTCAGTCATAGCGCATCCCTTCAGCTACGGCTAATGCATTGGCCTGCTAACTGTTAGTCTCACGTAGCCTGACTTTCAGACCGATGGCAGAAGGTCTGGACTCTATCGCAGCTTTCATTGGCCAAGGACCGCCCAAGAGGACATTTGACTGACATGTAACGCAACCAATCACAGTTCGTTTTGCTCCGCATCATGTTTAGGAGCGTGAAAATGTAAAGTCGATGTCCCTACAATAACAGACCGGTGTGCATCTAATAAATCATTCATTCAAGAACGTTGTGCAAGTTTACTGCAACAATGAATCCGTGAACTTCACATACTTTTGAAAATCCAGCGTTAAGTTGATCCTGGTAAGCGCTCGTTGCCACAGTTGTAAACATGACGGCGTTCTTCTACTAGGTGGTTTGGCGTCACGGTGTTTGTTTCCAGGCAGACCATTAAAGAATGCAACACACACGTCTCCCGGACATCCTGTAGAATTCAACCAACCAGATGACGACTTCGAAAGTCCTGAAGTGTCTCCAGTTAAGTGTGCTATATGCATCAGACGTTCAGCCAATGGTCTGTGGGCGTGACGTCTGAGGCTGAGATTAGATAACTGTCAATCCCTCTAAGCTTCATGTTGAGAAAGGGCAATTTCCCATTTCAGCACAGCAGTTCAGCTAGCTCAAACCTCCACCTTTTCATCAACTGTAACGCAGTGTCTACAGCGAACATGAGCAGCATTTCTTGATAATCCAAATTGCTCTCATTATAATCAATGATGCCGTCTACACTGGAAGAGTCCATTGTAGGGAGATGTGACAGACCTTCATTTGGCAGATGTGCCGTTTCTATTCACGATGCACTTGTAAGAGCTACTCCAGACACATTATTATCCCCATCTGTCTACAAATAAACATCTTTTACTTACAGATACTGTATATATGATTTTTTTTTTTTGCCATAAATTTAACATTACAAATTTTTAAAAAACTTTTCATGATGTTTCTGGTCTCTAGTAAATATTACTGAACATTTTAAGCAAATCTCAAATATCGTCCACCCCTAATATATAATTATAAATTGATAAAGGGATAGCTTACCCAAAAATGAATATTCTGTCTTCATTTACTCGCTGTCATATCGTTTCAACCCCTGTATGATATAGCTGTACGATTAATTATTAAAAGATCTTGTTATCGATTCACTTGATTTTATTCCTAAATTACGATTCACTTGTGTCTATTAAACCTTTGACAAAATCACAGTGAACATTCAGATCTGCATTGACGCTGCCACTGAGCCAGAGAAAGCAGTTGTCATGTACAGGTATGAAACAGGTTCACAAACAGTTTTTTCAACCACAAAGTATCATTATTTCTGTGTTACAATGATTAAAATTATCACAGAAGTGCGAGGATAAAAGTTTATAGTTCGGATATAAACACTGCTGTCTATCAATCAAAATAAAATAAATCGACTTCTGAAAGTAAATTAAGGCTTCAAATAAAGATTGTATCAATTACATCGTTACACCAGTAGGTGCTGACAAGAAAATTTTTGGAGAAAAAAAAACAAAAAAAACAACTGTCAGAACCTCTAGTAAATAACGCTATGTTGTTTAGTTGTCTATTCAGATCTCTATTTTAAACAAAAATATTGTGATTCTCAATTTATCCAGAATCGTGCAGCTCTACTGATTTTCTTTCTTCTGTGGAACATAAATGATGATATTTAGAGAAATGTTTCAATGTTTTTTGCCCTTACAGTGAAAGTCAATGGTAACCAAAGCTGTTTGTTAACCAACATTCTTCAAAATATCTTCTTTTGTGTTTCAGAGAGGAAATAAAATCATACAGGTTTGGAATGACATAAGGGTGAATAAAGAATGGCAGAATTTTTATTTTTGGGTGAACTGATGGTTCATTTACTTAAGGCACATATAACCGTTTCTAATACCAAAAGACGGAAGGTAGATTTGTTTAGGTCGGTGAGTTATGAAGGGGGAAAAAAGCAGTCAATGGTCCCCCCTGCTACAAAAATTAAGAAAGTTGGATCAGAGGAAAGGAAAGAATAGCAGCAACTATTCATTTCTCTGTCATGACTTGTGTTGAAGTTCAAATGCCGACAACACAACAAGTGGACGGCTTCTTTTTTCTGTCTGCTCACTCTCTCTCTTTCTAACCACCATAACCATCCATGTTCTTTCCCTCTCTTCTCCTCCACAATCTCTCCATCTTTCCTCCACCCTCCTGGGGTGGAAAAAGTGACAGTGCTCTCCACAACTCTTCAGGGGCTCCTCATTTTCGACATGCCTGTGGCAGCACTGGATTACTGAGTCCTTCCTGGACGCGCACAGGCTCAGATGCACACGCCCTGCCCATCACGGGAGGATCCTGGTGAACCTCAGCATGAGCATCTCTCTGCCTTTCTTCTATACATTCACAAAAGACATGTATATAGGGACTTTAAGCTGTCCACTTTGTTTGCATGTGCTCAGTCTCTTGCACGGTGGTGCTTGCATAGGCAACACATTAGTTTGAGTCCAACTTGCATCATTTCTTAATCTTGTTCCCAACTTTCACCCTATTTTTTCCACGTCTTTTTCTCACCGTTCCTATCAATAAACTGGCAAAAGAAAGTCCAAAAATGAAATGTACTGGCACTAAATTGGTTTTCTGGCAAATTTTAAAAAAAATATTTTTAATTTATCAGTATCGTAGAGTAGATATTTAACTGTGCATGCTCATTTCGCCTACTTTGATTACACTAATTTAATAACAAAATGCATATAAATTTTTAAGCTGCACATTATATGTTGTGATGCCTAAATTTGTACAATTTGTAACATTTAAAATGATTGATTACATGTTTTAGTGTTTTATTTTTAATTTATTATGACAAAAACCAAAATTTAACCAAAACTTTAGTTTTACCGAATGATACTTTTGGTTATACCAAATAATGATATTTTCAAACAATGCTAACAGGCTGATATCTAGCTAGCTAGCTAGCCAGTAAAAGGACAGTCAAAATTTTTATATTTAGTACAAGTTTTTAAAATATTACACCATTTTCCATGTTTTATAGCGGTTGTACCGAATGACCTGATATTTCGGGACATGCGTATGAGCAAGTGAAAACATTAATTTCCCAAATAGTTAAGAGAGAGTTAGTTACTTTGCTTTATGACCATGTGGTCCTTTGCAAGTGTCTGAATGATGTCACATCCTGTCACATGATACTGACCGTATGACTTGATCAAAAATGGTCCCTTTATGTTAGTTACTCCGGATGACATCAATGAAATTAATTTTTCCGGACATTCTTTCTCATAACAAAGCAACGACTGCTACACATAATTTTAATACCATATGTTGATATAAGATGTCATAAAATCATGCCAAAATAAAAAATATATACATTTATTACATTTTAATATATTTTAAATCACAAATTAAATGGTTGTATTTGCCTTTGGCCGGTTAAACCGAATAACCTTTTGACACTTCAATAAAAGAGATCTAGTTGTAATACCTTACATACTTTGGATGTCATATCTTTTTATTATTATTAAGGCCTTTGGAAGAAAAAAATGACACATCACGTCATTGACCCATATGCAGAAAAACAATTATTTTCAACTTTCATTCTGACCCTCCGTCTGAAATGATCTATTTTTAATTGGCGGCTCCTTTAAGGCTTGTCAGTAAACAGCCACTGTTATGATTGGCTAACGTCATTGCATAGGAAACAGTATCAACGCCCACTCGGTACTGCACGCGAATAAGCGTGTTGAAAAAATTATCCATATAAAACTGTCACTTACAGACAAAGCATTATGAAATCATTTACTTACAGTTTGATGCAGCTGCTGTCAGATACAATACAGTTGGCTGCTTCATCTTTCAACAAAACTTTCTTTGCGATCTCTCCATTACACTGTGCCTCGTTAACAAAACAAAATGCTCTGAACAAACATATAATCCTCTGACGTAATCTAGGTTGCCATTAAAATAAACCATCCATTTGTTTCTGATGCTGGGATCCTTCTGAAGTCTGCACAGACTCAAACGAGCTGTTAAAACAGGACGTGTCATTTGTCCTGTTGTCGACAGACTCAAGTGTGAAACTGAACGTGCATCTGTATACTGTTTCTAGTATCGACAGCATCATTGTAAGGAGTCAGTCATATGCAAATGTATTTGCCCGTGTGACGTCACAGATCCCGCAATATCAAAATGTGCCATTTTTGGAGCTTGAATAATAAATTATTTGTTTATAATGAGGAATATGTTTTAAACTATCCAACTTGAAGGATGCTTTAATTGTACAAAAACCTCTTACATGTCAAAAGATCAAGGCAAATTTGATTTCTCATGTCATGACCCCTTGAAACCATTTATCGGTTATCAGCCATAACATGAAAAAATTATCAGTTTATTGTTATCAGTCCAAATGTTCAACATTGGTGCATCCCTGAAAAAAAAAAAAAAACATTTAAAAGGTGTATTTAGTGCATACACAAAATCACACTCATTGAATCAACTCCTGAATTCTGCATCTGTAACACTCATATACGCAAGTAATGCCATAAATGAGTTCACACACAAACACTGAGGATCAATTTATGATGTGCCATCAGGAGGGGGCAGTTTTATTAGCTTGTTATTTTCGAATCTCTTCAGTGAGTATTTGTTTATATTTATGTGTAATGGAGCTGAACCCAATGCCCTTTTGAAATCGGTCTCACAGACCCCTTCACCCCAGTCCAAAACCACCAGCACTAGAAGATGCAGACTGAATGCACTGCTTACCATATGTTTGTTGAACGTAACCAAGCTGTCTGCTGCTGGTTTAGAAAAGGGTGCCAGACAACTAAATAAAAAAACACGCTTCTCAATTTCTGCCTTTGAATATCTGAGGGTGGCCACGTTCAGTTGAAAAGCTAATATTTACAGCAGCCAGATGCAGCGCACAAGCTAGAAAACCATGTCGGCGCACACGCTCGCATACAGATCCTCACATCCGCGTGGATGGTGCGAAGGAACGTTCGCCACTCGAAGCAGCGTGCAGCAGACGGGTCAGAATAGGACCATTCACCTTGGGCCAGGACCTCTCAGACCTGCTAACGACCACCATCCGATCATCCCTGTCAGCCAGACGAAATGTTATTCACCATACATAAATCACTCAGCCACAACGCGGGCACGTGAGCAGGGGGCGGCTAATTGGGCGTCACACGTGTGCAGACAGAGAACAAACTTTCAGCCGTTCCTCATTGGAGAATGAGAAAGAGGTGGACCTCGCTTCTCTCTAATCCCCTGGCCGTGGACACAACAAAGACAGGAAGCGGACTCATATCTGGATCCATGTACAGGAAATGAGAACAAAGTGGCAATCAAAAAGTGGCTTGCACTTTGGTTGCAGTGTTTTGATCAGCTTGACCTCCATCTGCACCTAAAACACCTTCATTGAAGGTAAAAACTACATGTTCCTTAGAAGGGGTCAAGGCTTGGCTGGTTAGGATGCTCCCATTATCCTCTCCTATATAAGCCTTGGTAAAAACCTAGTAAACCTTCTCTGTATAGTTTATAGCTTTAGTTGAGAGACATGAACTGTGCCTGATATATATCCAAATTAATCAATATCAAATCAAACTGAAACAAAATCAGAATCAAATCAAGAGCTTGTGAATCAAAATCAAATCAACTCTGTATCAATATCTAGCCCTACCATTTATTGTTGCATCTTTTAAAGGGATAGTTCACCCAAAAATGAAAATTCTGTCATTAATTACTCACCCTCATGTCATTCCACACCCGTAAGACCTTTTTTCATCTTCAGAAGACAAATTAAGATATTTTTGATAAAATCAACAATATCTAATGATGGGTGATTTCAAAACACTGCTTCATAAGGCTTCAAAGCTTTTACTTCATAAGTATTTCGAAATTTCAATGGTCTGTGTGACTTTGGCAGTTTGATTCAAGCTCCGAACCACTGATACAAAACAAAAGATTTGTAAAGCTTTGAAGCAGTGTTTTGAAATCGCCCATCACTAGATATTGTTGAATAAAGTCATTATTTTGTATTATGGCACACAGAAAGTATTCTCGTCCCTTTATAACATTAAGGTTAAACCACTGTAGTCACATGAACTGTTTAAAATATATCTTTAGTACCTTTATGGGCATTTGAAAGTGTAAATGAACTTGCTGGCAATGCAGGCCTCACTGAGCCACCGGATTTTATCAAAAATATCTTAATTTGTGTTTCGAAGATGAACGAAGGTTTTACGGGTGTGGGATGACATGAGGGTGAGTACTTAATGACAGAATTTTACAGAACTAACCCTTTAAACTAAACATACTAGTCTCATGAAAGGAGCAAACGTTATGATGGGTAACATCCACAGGAACAAAAAACGCACTCATGCAGAGATGAGACATAGTGGCTCCACTCCATATGGGTGGCAGGACACATACACTCACACACTCATGAGGGTGTGCAGAACTGACACCAGGCGGCAACTCGCAAGCCACAGACGGCCAATGTTCCATGTCTGTCCTATACATCCCACAGTGTGGCCTCATAAAGAGTCAAAGAAGAAGAGCTAAGTTAGCAGTTTCAGGAAGGTTTTGCTCCCTCCTCAGATGCATGAAATGCAATCCTACTTCAAATGTCTTGTCTTGGGCTGTGAATCTATGCAGACACTTTAAAAAGCTTCACATTCCTGGTTTTAATAGTTTTGGATGCACAGGAACTTTAAAAGCCACAATGGGTTTCCCTCAGTCTCAGGAGCCCTGTGATAAATAAGCATCTATGCCTGCAAATGTGCTGGTTTTCTGAGAATTTCACAGATTCAGGGTATTTTGGAAACGACAGGAAGAACGTGGACATTTAATTTAGTACTTGAGAGTCACATGACAGGATCAGAACTCACTTTGCTCTTCCTGATGAAAATTTCAGTGCGTGGCAGTGCTCACTTCTACAACTGAAATGCTGAATGATGGTGTGGTGACGTAATTAAAGATTTGGGTGGATTACTGGTTTGTAGGAAATGACAGTTGTACTGAGAATTAACAAAATAAATGGCACCAAAATCGCCGTTTTATCAAAGTGTCAAAAAATAAAGTAAATATTTTTAGAGGAATAACACATTTTCGTGTTCAAAATCAACATAACACAAATTTCTTTGGAAACAGTCTCCTAATCCAGGGGTTTTCAACCCAGAAGTTGCAAGATATTGCAAGAGATTTGCAGAAAAGTAAAAAAAAAAAAAAAAAAAAAAAATACTACTACTACTACTAATAATAATATATCATATATAATAATAATAATAATATAGATAGTCATAGTTTTATGTTTTTCTTCAGGTTTATACTCCACCATTTAAAAGTTTAGTAAGTATGATTTGTTTTAAAGAAATTAAAAAACTACTTTTAAATCACTTAACAGTATTTTTACTGTATTTTTGATAAAATAGCATAAGAGAATAAGAGACTTCATTCAGAAACATCTTACCAACACCAAACTTTTGAAGGGTAGTGTACATCTGACAGTACTCTAATGATAATGGGTAGAAAAAAGATAATAGAAAGTGCCATTTTTTCCCAGATAATATTTTAAACATTTTTTTATATTTATAAGTCCAATAAAATATAAAACTTATATCTCTGCCAAAGTACTAAATTAGATGTCAAATACACCAAATCAGCTAAAATTGGGAAGTAATACTCTCAACATTCAGAGCGCACTTCACTGAGGTTAACACCTCAACTACAGGGTCAGTCTTCTTGTCAGATAAGTTGCTGAAGATGGTGCTGAGAGTACTTTTGCACAAATGTTTTGTCTGTCTTGAGATCAACACAAATGACTTCCTCCCTGCTGTTACAACTGACTGAGCTTTCAGTGTTTCCTGAAGTCAGTAAAGAACTTCTCATGACAGGAACTAAAACTCGGAACTGTCCAAGTGTCAATGGAACATTCTGTGCTTTTCTAACGGCAACAGAACAGACACAAAAGAGAAGAAGATTATGCCACCTTGAAAGTGTTTCCTCTCATAGTCACTGTATTTCAAGAACAATTTCAAAGAGAATACAACTTATTTGAAGAAGCAACACATTTGTTTTGTAGTTACTAGTCATCTTTTTAGTAAAAAAAAAACAGTTTACATTTTAAAATCCCAGATGAAGAAATGTGTCAATACTCAGTCTCAGAGTGTAAGGAGGCAACTAGACCAGAAATAACAGATCTCCTGCCAAATAAACATCATAGGGAAAGGCAATGTTTTATACAATGTGCTCAAATGACACCAAAGAAATTCAACATGATGAATGTGCCATATATGACGTGTATAACTAATGCTCAAGGATCCATCAGTGCAGAAACCATTAGGATGGTCTGGCCATACTGATCTAAATGGCCTTCTGTCCTCTGCCTTAGACATACAAAGACCTTAGGAGGAAAAAAACACCATAAACACCCTTTCCTCTCTCTCTCTTGTTTGCTGTCGCTCTCACTCTCAGAGTGAAGGCTAATGAGAATGCAGTGTGTTCACCTGCCTGGCTGAGATCCTGCAGGAGGCAGATGCTCCTCACGGGTAAATGGAGGCAGCAGCTCCCTGACAGGCCCTCTGCTGCTGTCAGTACTCACTCATTGAAACCAAGAGTCAGAGAGTCTTGCTCTTAGGAGCCACTCATGAACTCCTTAACTCGGTTTAAGAAAGAAAACTTTATGCAGCTGTTTAGGATTGCTTAGTACTAGGAAGTTTTGAGGAAGTAAAATAAACTTATTACATTAGAAATGGGGTTTTACTCTAGGTTAAGAATTCGTCCTGGGTATTCATAAGCTGCCGTTTAATAATGTACATTCCTAAATCCTGGGCTAAAGTTCTTATTTGACATTTTTTCAGTATCCGTGTCATTGGACAAACACAGCACGCAAGCCATTTACATTCAAGTTTTATGTGAATGGACTTTTCGGATGATAAAAAGTAAGAATAAAATGGTCTCTTCTTCACTCCAATTGATGCATTTTCCGTCACCATTTAACATTTTACTCCTCAAACATTGTTTCTGTTTCTGTCCAAAGCATGTGAATACGAGGCACACGAATAGCTGTCTGTTGCTAAACATCTAGTCATAACATTCCAACACCACATCATTTTACATTGTGCACATTTAGCTCCACAATGTGGGGTTAAATTGCACTGGAGCAGGGTTTCATAACCCCGGGTAAAAACAAGGCCGTAACCATGTCTTGAACACTGGGAGGGATGTGTAATGATTGTTTTATTTAAAGGAATTAAAATATCTTTAAGGGAATAAAAAAGAAATAAGAATGGTAAAGCTAGGTCTAAGTCTAATTCTAGTTATGAAGTAATCAATTGTAACTGTCTGCAAATAATATTTTATTTTGAAATATGCACACATTAACGCTTTAAAAATGTTTAATCTCATCACATTCAGTTATGATTTACATGAATCATGTAAATAACATGTTCAATTCAAAAGGCTGACTTTTGAGAAAAAAAGTCGATTAGTTTGCATCACTGAATATTACTGTCGTCGTTTAACATTTCTATTGTAAAACAATTGTCAGATATTGTGTTTAGCTACTTACATCTTATCTCACTCTTTCACAGTTAAAACTGAAGTATTATGCTGTAATTCACGTTCAGCTTCTGTCAATAAGGCCCACTTTCTTTGATTTGATTGGCCATCTCAATCATTTTGCCACTGACAAGTGCTGCTAGACCTGAGGCAGACGAGACTTTTAAAACTTTTTATCATCCTAACAACTAACTGAGTGGGGTGCATAACGAAGTGCAGCAGAGCCATAGACTAAAAAAAAAGATGGATGATGTCTCCACTTCCTTCCACTGTAGAAAAATTAAGCTAAAATATCTCAAAAATGGTTGTTGCCGATTATGTCATTTGGAGCCCGACTGTGTGCAGTAGCGATCCTGAGGTGAAGCCGCGGTATCAAGGTCCCGTCCACACTCCCACTCCCGCAGACTCAATCGCAAGCACAGCTGTCAATCATGACATTACACCTTGGTTGGAACTAAGTGGAAAAACAAACACTTGAATATATGTCAGTGTGATAAAAACTACATGAAATAACAGAAAGCATAGTCGAAAAAAAAATTATTTGAAGTGTAATTAGATTTTTTTAGTTTGACTCGGGTCCCATTTAATTACATGGAGAGGGCGGGGTTTATGATCTCTACTGCAGCCAGCCACCAGGGAGCTAATGTATATTTGTAGATTAACCAAAACACTATTAGAAATGCACTCTTTTAAACCACTTTATAATCAATCACAATCTCCCCCATTTATAGTCCTCCCTACAGGCAAAACTGACACTGAACAAATAAATAAATTAATATAATATATAACCAGTAGCAGCAGTAACAGATGACAGTGTTTGCAGAGGTTTGCAGAAATTATTAATATTAATACACAATATATCTCCCATAAAATGCATATACACTCAACCACAAAGAAGTGAGACAGATTTCTGAGAGACTTTGGGTTTGCTACCAGCAGTATTTATATCACTAGTACAATTACAATCTTATATGCATCTACTCCTGCTCTACTCAGCTACTGAAGTGTTTTAAAAAGAGGGAAAAAACAGCAGATGCAAACATGTAAGGTAAACAATTCAGTCTAATTCACTGAGACAATCGTGCTACTGCTTTACATGTACACAAGATTATGTTGTTTACTACAATTTACAATGCAGTGCTCACTGCTGCAGGCGTAACTTCCACTCGAGCAGCTGCACTGCAGCTCACTTACACTCACACACATACACAGAGATCACACAGCAGCACTCTGAGCAAGCGCCACCCAGTCACAGCCCCGCCCACTGACCAGCACAGCCCATCAGAGAGCGCTACACTCTCATCCAATGAGAGATTTAGGCGGCAAAACAGTGACAAGAGAACTGAGGGAATTACTGAAGCATATTATTCAGGTATATTTAATCTAAATTAATTATGATTTCATATACAGTAATTCTTGTTGCTCAGTAAGAAGAAAAGAATCATTTACAGAACGGTTTCCTGAAAAGTCACTAGACTAGTCACAAAAATATAAAAGAATCACTACAAGAAAGCGTTATGGAACCAGAACTGCTAAATTCCTCATGATTCAAACCCCTTGTTTTGCCACAACATAATGCAAGTCAATGATGTCAATGAAAGCTGTTTGGTTACCTTTGACTTCATAGACAAAAAAACCCTGTGACATTTCTCAAAATGTCTTTTGTGCTCCACAGTCATGCAGATTCAGTTTGCCACCGTCATATTGCTGTCATATTCACTGTGTAATGTAAATAAAATTAGTTGGTGTTCATTTGAGAAAATGATTCCCATTGCACACAAACGCATTACTTTTTAGTAATGTTTTTAACAACTTCATTATTTGTGAAAAATACTATAATAGGATTACAGAATCAAGGTGTTTCTATATAAAAATTAAATTTTATAAATTCTCAAGGTCAAATTGTTTTTAATTGATTCATTTTCAAATTATTTCTAATTCTAATTATTTCATTAATTATTATATACAATAAATATACATTTCATTGAAGAAATTGATTATTATTATTATCTTATTTATTATCTTTAAATTGAATAGCATGATATTATATATTTTGGCTATATACTGGCCATGGGCTATCTTGTTCTCTAATAAATAAATAAAAAAAAAAATAAAAAAAAAAACATTCATATCAGTCTACAGTTTTACTGTTGAAATCCACATAAAATCCAGCATCAAGCCAGGAAAGCAAGAAAGAAATTACTACTGCATCCTGTACCCTGCAGGTACATTGTGTTCACAGTTTGCTTAAATGTTCAGCTGAAGAGATCACAGGATTTGTTGGAGGGCATTGTTAGTCCACTGATGCATTAAGTAATCAGCGTACTGGGAGTTTGGTGCAGAGTTGTTGTTTGGTAAATAAAGGTACAGTCTGCCAGCTGTTTCCAGTCCTGCTTCATTTTATGGGTCAGCCACACACACACACACACACACACAAACAAAAAAAAAAACCCACCAACACAAATCTGCAAGTATTTATCAGTTATTTGTGCTTTCATCTTCCACAGGCAACAGTGATCTGCCTGTTCTACTCTTTGAGAAATACCTGCTCTAAATAGCAGCCCCATTAGAGAAACACAAAGAGTACTTCTGGTAAGGAGCTTGTCCACTTTGCTCCAGGATATTAATGGTTGAGACGGCAAGAGACAGGAAGGAGTGTTTACATGAGGCATCCTCACTGCATCTCTAAAACTGCTAATAGAGTCCTTCCCAAAGCTTCGGTTAGAGCTTGAACAACATGTGATTGTTATTTTTCAGTCTACATTCCAGCTCTAAAATGAATAAAATACAAATTAATTACACAACATGTCTTAATAAATCAAATTAATATAATTAACTGCATATAATGTTTAATGAAAAGCCACCAAGTGAACATCCTTTAAAAGTCAGATTGTCGCAGACAACAATTTATGCATAGATGTTATGAAAAGTGAGTTTAGAAGTCAATAAATGTATCCCTTCTGAAGAAAAACATCTTAAACAAGCCTAAGTGTATTTGCTGGTCGTAGTTTGTCAGACCTGTCTGGTGGCCGGTTTTAGAGTGATTTCGGGTAGACTGGGAGACCAGCTGGCTAACCAGCTAAAAAACAACTACTGCAGATTCACAAAAACAAAGTTGTTTAAGTTTTAATTGTGAGTATATCCCTAAAAATATATTTATGTTGTTTTATATAAAATTTTCACTAAACGTGTTAAATTGACAGCCGTAGTTTAGCCTATATGTTTTTATAGCCCAGAACATACTAAGCCGACGCCGACAAACTAGTGGCGACAAAAGCAGACTGTGGGGTTGGCTCACGCCAGCAGCGTCTGGGTCCAAAGTTGCCCTGACACACCAAACCGACGCTCAACACCTGACAGCCAAGTAGCGCGTCAGTTCTGCGCCTGCATAAGAAGAAATGCCTTTCCGTACCAGCAGGTGGCAGTAGCTGAACAGCCAATCAGAATGATCAGATGGCCCGACTGACAGACAAGCTCCGACGCCGAGTCAACATGTCAAATCAGCCGAAAAAAAGCCAACAAGGACCAACTTCAGCCGACGGTGCGGAACGCACTGAGAAAACGGCTTGGTGTGTTCCGCGCTTATGTCTCTTCAGTACTCATCCAGCAAAAGGAAGCAGCCTTAAATTAAGCAGGCTTGTGGAAAATCCTAAATCACTTTCTGTCATAGTTTACATTAGTGTGACTTCATGAAACGAGTTCATAAGGTTGAGTTATTAATGTAATAAGTAATCCAGTGCCTTAGGCTCTAATTGCTTACAAGATGCATTTATTGTTCTTCAGGAAGATGTATGTTCCATTGGGTTTGATAGGAGTGTAAATAAAACTCAGAATCATGCATCACCGTGATGGAGAGAGAAACGAAATATAATCTTATACATTTAATGAAATATATACACCACATTTATTTATACTTTTTACAGCTGTCTTTTATTACAAAATCAAATCTGACTCAGAAGCCTCTGGTTTAATACTACAGCATGATATAACTCATAAATGTTAATTATTTTCCCTGATACTGTAATTGTCATTATTTTGATTAACAGAATTTACAAAAAATTATGTGACATGTCTGATTGTTTACAATGCTCAACCACTGACAAAAAAAAAAAAAAAAAACACACACTGTGAACAGTAAATGTTGATGCAATGGGAGAAGACCTAAATGGAGTACTGTAGTCAACACTTTTCACAATGAGTAACCTTGTTTATTTATTCAATTAATTGTGCAGATCTAGTCAAAATGCCAATAGCAAAGGAGCAGAACCAAACGGCAGATGAGAACATCAACAGTATTTTAATAAGACATGCAAAAGCATCAAGGAAGTTGTAGAGGACATTTTAAAATGTTAGTGTTGACAAAACAGGGATGTGTGAGAGAGACTGGAGCTCATCTGAAACCCAGTTGGCGCAGTCAACAGGCTGATGATAGCATGAACTGCCCTTGGCAGGCTTGTGGTTTTTCTGAGCCTGCTCTGGCACACAGAGACCAGTTTCTCCACTCCATAAAGTGACGTCTATCACAATCCACCTGTGCACAGAGTGTTACAGGCCTCCGAATTCAAAAAATAAATTTCTCTGAATACCATATAGCAGTTTGACAGTCTGCAAAAGGAAGGAAAGTACTGTGTCCTGGTGTGTCATGAGCAGTTACAAAAAAGACCTAGTTCTACAATGTACACATACTCCAATGTTTACAATTCAAAGCTCTACCCAGCCTATGGAATATAAGCTGTAAAAACAGTTTATTAAGACTGAAACACTGTTTTGATGCCAGAACTACCAGCACATTAACCAGTAGCGGCTCCTGACCGTAAATTCAGGTATGGCAGATTCTGGGTCTTAGCGCTAGTTTGTGATAAACATTTTGTAAGCTTTATATTCTAATAGCTGAACACATGCAGACACAATTTTAGCAGAGGTCTAACATCCTTGCGTTATTCAGCGTGAGAATGGCGCTCTGATGTTGACTGACAGGAACGCATAGAATGCTATCTTAGTATTGCCTTAATGTAGTATTTATTGCCTCAAAATGTTGTTTTAGATTGTTCCAAGTTGTGGAGGAATTCTGGTGAGGAAAAGAAATTCATTTCTATTCTCAGAACAAACATAAAACAAACACAACAGAACTATATAAAGGCTATTCACATTAGCACGTTTAAATTTTTATTAATTTGCTATGAAGAACAGACATGCCAACTAGTTATTGACCTGATGCAGACTAATATACACATAGCTGAAGCAGATTGATATCGTCTTGGTCTGGAGCTTTAAAAAAAAAGAAGCGGGGCGCTGCAGTTCCATTTTTCACCACAGATTTACATTGGAAAACTGTGGGGCGCTGTAGAGCTGGGGAGGACTCAGGCACCCGCTGCCCAGCTTAGTGCTCACTTTACAACTTAAAATAGTCTAGAAAATCTAAAAATATTTGTTACAGAATGCTGAACACATTTACAATTTATTATTGATTCAGTTTATATTGAGGTCTATGTTTTGGATGAATATTTTGGTGGGGTTCTGCCGCGGCTGATGTTAACATACGCCTGCCTACATTTATTTATGAACAGCAATTGACCCTTCACTATGCTCCGCTCCCTTGCGTTACTACAAGCTTTGAAGAACATCCCATAGGACTGAATCTGAGATTTCTGTGAACAGTGTTATGTTCAGTAAAAGACAAAATATTGAATGAATAATGTTCAGGGAATGAAGCAACAAAGCGAAAATTGTAACTCGTTTTCCAAATTTGTATTATTACACAGTAACACGATTAAACATATCAGGCTTATCACTCATGTTCAACATGTTTTCGCTCTTGATTAGCACATATTCTATTAATAGTCCCAGCAGCTTCAGGATAACGTTAAGCACTAGGAGAGCATAACTGAAACACTGATTCACAAATTCAACCTGTGAAAAGCACCACATATCTTCATATTCAATCACTCACTGCACTATGAGCTGACAAATCACAAGTGACACCTCAATATGACCTCAATATGACACTACAGATACATCCGCATGATACACTATTTCTCAAGTAAACATGCCAAGAAATGTACGTCAACATTTAACAATAGGAGTAATGGCACTCATCTATGGTAAGAAAACTATTTTCAACTCAAGGAGGGACAAAATCTCAGATTTTCAGACTAAACTGATGAAGATGTCGCTTTAACAGTAAGATAATTACCTGAATTACACATGCATAACCAAATCTACTAAACAGCACCATATGGCAGCACCAACTGCTATTCAAACAGTTTGTTCTGAGTTTTACTTTCATTTTCAACTAAAATATTCCAGAATTTAACAAAATTCAGACTTCTGTTGGATTCACTGATGTATCAGCATCTCATTTGAGCTTGAAGCTTTTGTTAAAATAAAACTTCAGTTATTTTAGTTTACATTATATTTTATTTTTAGTGCAAATTCAGTTTATAATTAAAAATAATTAATTTAATTAAGATTTAGGCTCAAAGTTTTTGTTTAAATATAGCTTTATTTTTTATTTTATTATTATTTTTTTTAAATATGTAAGGGTTAATCCACGGCTAGATGTGCATTAAATAATTTTAATGCACGACGTAGAGGCAAAGAAGCTAGCTGTGGATCATCTAGCTTATAACATGGTCATTGGTCAGTTATTTTCGTTGGTTAAGGTTCATTGGATCTAGCATTCTGCCTGCTTTAAATCAGACACAGAGATGAAGTAGTGTGGTAAGGTTACAATTATTTAAATGAATCTTTTATAGCATTTATTTTAATTAATTAATGAATTAGCTGTGTCCTCTTTCTACTAAAAATGAATTTGTGAGTTTAATTACTTCAAAAACAATGATTTTACCCCCTCATTTCTGAGAAATATAATGTTGCAATTCAGTAGCGAAGCAATAGCAATGTTGAAAGTTTCTGTGTGTGCAACTCGATCTCCGTGCGTGTGTGTGCGTGCGCTTCAATGAAAGCAGCACATTAATATAGAATGGTAATTAAACTTACTAGAACCATGTGTTTATTAAACGGGTTTAGTGCAGTTTTAAAAACAATATTTGCATATGTATTGTATATATCTCTCAGTGCTTTTTTTGTCTATACGATGGATGTCAATGGGCACCAATGTAGTTTATTACCAACATTCTTCAAAATATCTTCTTTCGTGTTTCTGCAGTAGAAAGAATGTCACAAGTTTGGAACGACATGAGGGCGAATAAATGATGTCACAGAATTTTCATTTTTGGATAAACTGTCCATTTAAAGCAACACTATGTAGATTTTTTACCTTAAAATAATGTCTATAAAATTATTTCAGTGGTAGAACAACTCTTAACTGGACAAATTCTACTGCCGCTGCTACAACCACACTCTGCAAGTTTCGTGTTCGGGTTGGTACACACAGCCTCCTTGCCCATCCCCTGCCAGCGGAAGAGTGCGATCTGCTTTACGGCATACGTCACATATTTTACTCGTAGCCTGGGTGGAGTTAGCCTACAGCTAACTATAGGACGAAACAATCTAATATGCAAGTCTCAAAACCAACGCCATGGCAGAGCCAGAAAAGAAACCAAAGAGGGTTTTGTCGGAGGAAGCGAAGAAAAAAAAAAAAGAGAGAGAGTGATCAGACACGAGCCTGAACAAGAATCAATATCGGACAGGCTTACACTCGGTGGCGCGATCCGAAAGAGGCAACGAGTTGCAAAATGGATGGAGACCTTGCATTACTGCTACTGGATTTGTAAGTCTTACATGTACATTTTTTCTTACTGTCCTGTACTTTTGAGATTAGTCAACAAATTCACGTGTATTGCGCTGCCCACGGGAAAGCTTATACAGCGACAGTATTTACAACGTCGGTAACAGACAATTGCGCTTATCAACCACATGGGGGAACCAAATGTTCCATGGTGTTGCTTTAACGATCTATTTACAATAATATACCTTTGCCTGTATAATGTCATTTTTGTAAATATAAATTTTAAGTAGAATATAAAAAAGGCATTAAAGACGATTGGAGACAAAATGACAAAAGACCCTAAGAGACTTCAGACTTAACTCATACTCCAGTTTAAAGTCCTCAAGCTTGACTCGGACTTCAGATGAAAGACCCATGAACATCTCCGGAAAGCTTTCAGATGTCAGATCAGATGTCTGAGATAAGCATTCAAAATACTGTGTCATCTTGGAAAAGGTTATGTTCCTTCAATAAGAGAGGAATAGACTTGGACAATCACATAAAAGAGAGTGACACATTGAACCGGAGTGGTCTTACAGCCACTTTTAAAGGAAGTGACAAACAAATGTCTTACTATCATGTAAACAAGACGTGAAAGACGGCAGCAAATATTGCATTTATTTCTAAATACGCTTTCAGTAAGTTTGAAAGACACAAACCACTCACCATGGTCATTTTCAAAGCACTGAAACTCAGTGCCAACTGAAGTAATTTCGTATCCTAGCAACATGTCTGTTAGTGAACAATATCGCCGAGACAGTTAGCGCCATTTGCACCATCAAAAGAGAGAGACTTTAACGAAGGCACAGATGGGTCAAATAAACGTAAATGTCTTTTTAGATTTGAGTTTCAACAAATTCACTTCTTCAGTCTGTCTTCAAGGCCACCACACAAGTCCACATGCTATTTTTTCCTCAGGAGACTGAGTCAACAGCATGACCCAATATATTCTGAATGAATCACTTTAATGAACTTGGCAGCTAAGCCACAAGTCAGTACAGGGGAATTTGAGAGGAATGCGTTGTCAAGGTTTGTGGCTACTATTTTGGTTCCTTATCATGTTCATCTAAAAAGCTCAATGGCTTAGGCATGAAGTCGTAAGAACTGCCATCAAATAAGGACACATTGACACAGCAGCAGAATATGGTGATCAGTCCTGTATTTGAGTCCTTAATACGGTTACTTTCACACACAGTTCAGTTATTTATGGGAATGACAACCACATTCTATAAACAATCTCACACCCCTAAATTTTCAGGACTAAAAACACATGTGCTGTGTGAACAGAACCGGACTGGACAACTATTGTCTTTTACGTCATACAGTGCGAGAGAGCCGCTCTGCACTGCATAAACATGTGGCTACCGTGTTTTGTTGGTTTTCATGTTTTGTTTCTTACAGTGAAAGAGCTATGAGCTGCGTGTCATCTGAAGGTTTTAGATCCAGTCACTGTTCTCCGCCTCCTGTCAGTTTTGTGTTCTACTCACGACTCAACTGCTTCGCTCTCCACGCAGACATTAAAGCTGCTGTCGGTTAATAAAGAAGTTGACAGATGAACTTGATTGGACTCTTGTCGTGTCAAAAAGTGATAAGACTTTTCAGTTTTATGGAAGTCACCATCTTTGATATTACTTTGGTCACTCTCGCTATGGTTACTGGTAAGAGAATATGGGCTTGACTCCAGCTTTTGTTTACTCAAGGATATTCTTTAGTGATCACCTGAATGTCTGTGTGCGGAAATGCTGTGGCATTCTTCATTATACAGCCAGACCACAAGGTTTAAAATAAAAAAAAATAATAAAATGTATTAATATTATTAACATATAGATAATTAATAAATTATTTATGATTATATTAATAGTAATAATAATAATAATAATAATAATAAGTTCCTGTTATTTTTATAGATAAACAGTCAAACCAAAATGTATTCAGACACCTTGAATATTTCATTCATTATTAGTTTATTCACTATAGTTTAAAAAAATGGTAATAAAATATGACAAGATCTCAGAGTTAAACTGTGGCAGAAAACATTGATCTTAATTATGTCAGATAACACTTAAGCAAAACATGGTCAGGTCAAAGTGTCTGAATATTTTTTGGTCCCAAATTTTATAAATTTTACTGGTAGTCCACTGTATGAAGAATTTTTGGGTATAATATGTCACAGTTTACTTTATTTTGATATCCTCATTTACATAAATGAACTATAGTGTCCTGCACCCACTAGTAAAAACATTTAAAAAATTATATCTAGTGTCTGAATAATTTTTGGTTTGACTAGTTAGTGTAGCTGGAAATTTAACAAAAACTGGGTTATATATATTATATAACCATGTAGTATTTTTATAGTTTTGTATTTTATTCATAAATGACCCTAGCATTAAAAAAATATATTACACTAGACTGTTCAAAAGTTTGGGGTCGTATGAGAAAAAAGTTTCACACTGCTCTTATGTTTAAGTCTGCATTTATTATTTAAAAACACAGTAAAAATAGTAATATTGTATTAAATATTTAAAATAACTGTCTTCCATTTTAATATATTTTAAATTGTAATTTACACCTGTGATTTCAAAGCTGAATTTTCAGCATCATTATTCCAGTCTTCAGTGTCACATGATCCTTCAGAAATCATTCTGATATGCTGATTTGCTGCTCAAGAAACATTTCTTATTATTATCAATGTTGAAAACAGTATTTTTCTGGAAACCATGATACATTTTTTAGGATTCTTTAATAATTAGAAAGTTAAAAAAACAGCATTTGTTCAAAATAGAAATATTTCTGTAACATTAAACATGACTTTACTGTCACTTTTGATCAATTTAATGCATCTTTATATGTATTAAAACCTTACTGAACGACAGTACACGTAACATGGGTTAAAAACAAGACTCAAAACAGTAAAGCTAACATACGGATAATTATTAATCAAAATTCTGTTTGGATGAGTCATATTTGAAGCTGTTGAAAAATATCCAATATACGCACCTGTGTCAACACACCACAAGAATTCTATATTAATGAAACAAGTTTGTGATGTTGCTCATCATAAACTAAAATCGTTTCCTGCTGTTGCAAACACCCCTTAGTAACAAGTTATTCCTCATTTTGACTTGTTTGGGACACATCTCTTATTGCTGTTGCAGTACATGTTTCCAAATGCAAATAAAGCAGTTCTTCCCACTGACAAATGCACAAATATAGCTACCTACAAATGTTATATAACACAGTCTTTATCATGGCTTGATATACCACCAGCATATGTCCCATCCCTACTTACAGTAGAGGGAGAGTGACGTCTAGCATGTTTGGAAAAGACACAGGCACTTTACCTTAAACACACGGGTTTGTTCTGTTCAAAAGCAGCATATCAACCTTTAGAAATCACCCAATCACACGTATATTGTGGCACACAAAATTGTGGCCCTATGATTTCTGTGATGTGATAAATGCAGATGGATTCACTGAATCCACTCCAGTTATTAAAATGGAATTTACTGTATATCATGGAACGTCACAGTATTTGGCAAAATTTAGATGAACAAATCAAAAAAAAAAATTTCAAAGTTATAAATAAAGCAAAGTTTAGTTAATTACTTTTACAAGAAAATACTTTTTCAGCCTTTCTACTTCAAAATTCACATTTAATTCAAGGTTACTTGCTGTTTTTTCATAATTGTGAAATTTACTAGTAATTTCACAGTGAAAACACTCAACATGAACTTCATCTCCAGAGCTGCTAAGAGTTCACAGAGCATTTCAACATTTCATTTGATAAAACTCAGATTTGATAAAAAATCAGATACACACAGAAACTCAAAGGTCTTCAATACAACCTGCCAAAATAAAAGTTTGGTTTAACTTAAAGAAATGCTTACAAAAAGATTAATACTATTGTACAGCAGAATGTACAGCTTCTTAAAGCATAATAATACTAATAATAATAATACAAGTATATTAAAACATTATTTTTAAGGAATATTTAAGGAATATTACAAATTTACAAATTTTTCATCCATGTTTTAATTTAAACTGTAAACCTCCATTGTGCAGCACTTTGTTTGCCAAAAAAAATAAAAAAAATAAAAGGAATTGTTAAATTTGTTTCATATTAAAAGATTAAGTAAATTGTTAAAGTTTTCTGCATTCATTTGATTACAACCATTTTTTATAATAAATCATAAAAATCCAGGAGCAGACAAATCCAGAAAAATGTAAACAGGCAACATTTCTGGAGAAGAAAAAAAAAAACATTTTATAGGGCACTATTATTGCTAATACATTTAATTTATTGGAATTTTTTTAATTAATAAATATTTAATTAAACCATTAAAATTAAAAAAATAAACCGGATTATTTAGGGTCTCACGCAGTGCTGAGTAGATTACTTACAAATTGTAATCGGTTACTGATTCCAAATCACATGACAAAAATTGTAGTTAGTAACGTAATCCATTACATCACACATTTAAGGTAATATAATCCGACTACTTTTTGGTTACTTTTAGGTTACTTTTGATCAAACTCATTTATCACATTGATTTGAATAGGATAATCTTGTACCATATTGATATAAAAATACAAAGAGAAAGAAAATATATTCCATTCTTTGTTATTAACAACATATATATTACATTATGTTATGGTTTCCAGAACTGGGTTTGTGAGTTTAATGAAAAACTTATGTAATTAAATCATAAAAAATTTAATAAATCATACATTTTATCATTATTATTATTTACTATTCATTTTATTATTGACCTACTCATTACCTTCAAATCTCAGGGGGTACTTCAAGTAAATATAATAGGTCAAAGATGAAATTACATGAATAGGTCACAGATGAAATCTGTGTGTGTAATTCCACAAACCTGGAAGATCTTCTGAACGTATATAAGTAGGCTTTTTAGAAAGGAAAATTTTAAAGTAGTAGGGAGAATCAATGAATTCTGAATAATTTACTGCCATTGTTAGAACAACGTAATCATGAAATCAATCAAAAAAAAAAAATAGCTGTGGAGTGATAACAAGTATTTTAAAAGGAATATAATCCTAATTACAAGTACTTAATTTTTAGAAACTGATTGCGTAATCCAGATTACATGTAATCGGTTACTACCCAGCACTGGTCTCACAGCAGCGTCAGTAAAAGCTGGTTGGGATGATGAGCCTGTTTAAAGAAGATTTATGATGAGCCTGTTTAAATCTTCTACCAATGATCGCAAACCGCCTCTCACTTGCATGATGATTTCAAGGGGTTCTTTCTCTGTGCCTGGCCTGCAGAGTCTGTGTCAAACAGGCTAAATATTTATCGGGGAGCGTTTCATTCAATGTACTCATTGACCGGTTCCCACAATGAAGGCTGAGGCAGAGGCGTTTCACTTAGCAAGAGGGTGACAAAGACACACTGTCCAAAAATTGTGTAACTGAAAGACGTGGCTGACATTGTTTCGCCCGTTGTCAAACTGCATCCACAACAGAATATCTACGGACATAGAGGCCTTCTGTACACTTGACTGAGCTTCTTGGCTTACTAAATGTCTTTATGTATGCCATAAGCACATACTGTAGCAGGTAGACTCTTCGTCACCTCTGAAACACTGCCCTCTGCCAGCGACTCTCAGAGCCAATGCAGACATGCTAAACAAGAGCCCCGTGGACAACAATATGACTCAATGAAATTTTAACATCAACAGCAGTCTTATTAAATATCACCGTTCATTTTTAGCGAACAAATTGTTGACATCAATTGACTGGTACCAAATGTGAGGTTGTGTGATGACGCCTGACATTTGATGATGCATTTTGTTGCCATATTTCTAACAATAAACTGCTGATCTGCATGCAAAGAGCAGACTTCTGCTTCATTATTACAGCTGCATTTTATATCTTTACAAATTATACCTGCTGTAACAGAAGGGCCTTTATTTATGCGATGGAAAAAGTTTCATCAATTTTTAATCAAACTGTTTTTTGTAATTAGAATATTTGGGGTCAGTAAGAATTTTTTTTTAAAGAAATTATTCATTTTATTCAGCATTGAAACATTAAATTGATCAAGAGTGACAATAAAGACATTTATGTTACAAAAGATTTCTATTTCAAACAGAAATCTTTCAATTCAAAGAATACTGGATCATTGTTTCCACAAAAATATTAAGCAGCACAACTATTTTCAGCATTGTTCATAATAAGAGTATTTCTTAAGCAGCAAATCAGCATATTAGAGTGATTTCTGAAGGATCATGTGACACTGAAGACTGGGAGTAATGATGCTGAAAATTCAGCTTTACCATCACAGGATTAAATTACATTTTAAAAAAGAGAAAACAGCTAGAAAACAATAGAGAATGGTCACAATATTATTGTTTTACTGTATTTTGATCAAATAAATACATTGAGTATAAGAGACCTGTCTCAAAAACATTACCAACCCCAAACCTTTGAACAGTAGCATATAACCTTTACATTATATTACTTTTACATTATAAGGGGGTACAACTGAGATGAATGGAAATGCAAACAGATTTCTCAATTATCTACCAAAGGCGGGTTGTAATACCTTTGGACAAATGTTTCTCTAACAGCAGCGTATTTACATTATGTATAAAAAATCCATTTGAACAAAAATTCCAGGACCATCATTGGTCCATTAAATAAAGCACATTTCACAGACACGCTGAATTAATCATTCAAATTCCATCAGAACTCATTAATAATGTTGTCAAGGCCTGTGGATGGCTGTGATCACTCTAGTCCACATAGGAAGAGCTGCCACTTCATTCATAACAAATCACACATAGCAAAACAATACTCATAGTTGTGCCCAGAGAGCTGGTGGGTGCTGATTCGCTCAGAGGTTTCTGAGGACATGTTGTTGATGCAGTCTCAATCATACATATGGAGAGATAAAATGTAAATGGCCGATGCACGAGTGGGATTCATGAATAAAAATCTTACTGACAAAGTTTCACAGATGCGTAGGGGAAGATCCCACAAACACCAGAGACATTGTGCTCTAAATGCCAAACGCAGAGATGCAGACGGACCATGAGGGACAGACAGTGAGAGTTTAATTATTAGCAGGTTTTAAAAGGATGAAACGCATCATGAAATTTAACAAATGACAATACAAAAGCCACAATCTTTCTGAAAAATAGAATTAATTTATTACAGCTTTACACTGGCAAGAAAAATCACAAATAACATCCACGTAATATTCCAAGTGTTTCTCCTAGACCGCAATGAGATTAAATGGAGAGCAAATGGAGACATTATGTGTAAGTATATAAACTTATACTTACACTTTAATCTTACATCTCTTTTGGTAATCTCAAGCAAGTCTTAATGTCACAAACTGTGCTCAGATTTGCCAGCTGTTCTCTCTATAATAATTTTGGATCAATGGAGTGTCTACATAAATGAAAAGAAAGTATAAAAAAAATCTAGTTAAGCATGTGCAAAGTTAATCAGAAAAAAAAAAACCTTCATACCATTTTCAACAAAAGTGTAAATTTAATGACTAAAAATGTGGTGGAACTGTAATTTTTTTCTTTGAATACCTTCAATACAAAAACCTTTTACTTTATTTTTTAACACATTTTCAACTGTTTTTCAAATATTAACAAGCAGTGAAGCAGTTTAGTTTTTTTTTTTTTTTTTTTTAATAAATAATAAAAGATTATGTCAAACTACTTAATGTTTTCTTTTCAAGAATTTTGTTCATTTAAAGGAATAGTTCACCCAAAAATGAAAATTATCCCATGATTTACTCGAAAAGTTCATTTCGAGCCCTGGATTTATTTAAAAATATCCTTGCTCTTCCAAGCTTTATAATGGTTGTGAATGGGTGGCCACATTTTGAAGCAAAAAAAAATAAAAAAATAAAAAAAAAATGCATCCATCCATAAAGTAATCCATACAGCTCCAGGGGGTTAATAAAGGCCTTTTTAAGTGAATATTTAAAACTTTATAAATTCAAATAACTAGCTTCCGGTGGACGAAAACCCCTTCTTCATTATCAGGACAGTTGTATCACCCTGACTTTTGAGTTTATGCAAAAAAAAAAAAAAAAAAAAGTCTAAATGAACTTAATTCAGAAATTAAAAAAACATTACAGAAGACAAATTAACAGATGTGGACAAAAATGAGTCCCATTTAACCTTTTATTTGCATTGTACATATATGCATTTGGTGTTTTTATCCAAAGCAACTTACATTGCATTCATGGCACACATTTTATCACTTCATGCATTCCCTGGGAATCAAACCCATGACTTGGCATTGAAATTCTATATTCTTATATTCTTATTTGTCTGTTTTGATTCCTCCTAAGGCGTTTTAGCAGAAACTTCTCAGACAAAGTCGATATTTAAATAAAACATAACTGAACCACCTCTGAGCAAAAAAAATTTCCTTTGGGACAAAAAAAAAAAAAAAAAAAAAAAAAAAAAAAATACATGCACTTGTACAAAATGCAATGTATAATACAAGATCCTTTTCATCCGTCTTTGACCTCTCAAGAAAAAAAATAAATACTCCTATTCGGTTGCCATAGTAACCATAGGATTATTCTCACTGTTGGGTATAGACTCGGTTCTGCCAGAACAGTTGGAGCACTGATAATATTTGCAAACACCGCTGGGCAAGGAAAAGCTCCCTTTAAGGGTATGGCGCACCCTCTTCTGAATGCTGTAAGATGAGGCAGCGTGCCCTTGATGCGGCTGCAATGAAATATTTACAGCCCCCTCTATATTACACATATTTCTTGTGACAGTTGCACAGAAGGACAAGATAAATGCCATCGAGTTCAACAGACTGGCATCTTCAGAGGACAACAAATGAAGCTTCGTAGTAACACAACCATGAATGGTTAGGAGAAGAAGAGGTTGTATTGGACAGGTGCTACTGACCAAGCCTGACACCATCTCACCAGCGCTGGGGGCGAACAACTGCTCCAACACACACACTCACACAGCGTTCAGTCAGAGTGAGCCAGTCAGGGCAGAAGTGCAAGACGTGGCACCTGCTGTGTTCTCAGCTGCCCGTTTCCCCCGCCTGCCATGCCACCCAAGAGCATGACAAACCCCAAAGCAGTGCCACCACCACGCCATGTATGAACGCTCACGCTGCGGCCGCTCAGCAGCACCCTGCTCAGCTGAGATATCCCACAGTCCTCTTCTGCAAAGGTAGGCTTCCCTCAAGCCGAGGCTACTGTGGATGTGCATCTAATGGAGAAATATTTGTGGATATAAAACAAGATATGAGCACACTTTAATCTGAACTTACTAGTTCTAAAGCACTTTATCCTAGATTTTTTGTATATAATGTAACAGAAACAGTATTAGTTTATGTATGCTTGACATCAACAGACAACCTTATGATCATTTTATATTTGTACTGGTAATTGTTACAGAGCTGAACGATTCTGGATAATTTTTTTTTTTTTTTTCCTTTTTCTTTTTTTTTTTTTTTTTTCCCAAACAGAGATCACGATTCTGAACAAACAACTAAACAAAAGGTTCTGTCAAAATGTTAATTGACCCTTCATCAGGAATTTGATTGACAGGCAATCTAACCAATCATAACGCCAAATCCGCCGTTTTGTTCGACAAAGCAGTCAGGGGAGTTAGTGGATTAACGTCGGTAGACTTAAACCTGAAAAATGGTGTGTATTGACGTCTTTCCGCAGTTGAAGCAACATTACTTCTGATGTTCATTCATGTTTATTTGATACTATAATTTAACTAGGACGAGATGATTGGTTCATGAGCCGCTTGAGCTACAGCGATCTGTCACGACACATTAAAGAGCCACAAAATGGTATTTATTGTTAAAATTTCTTTAAAAATTACAAAATTTGAAATTTGAGACAGTCATATCAAAAGTAACCTGCTCTGTCTTGTCTGTCGACGCGTTGTCAGTGTCCTCTTTGCTCCATGATGTTTTTTTCACTGCATGAGAACATGATGTGTGGCGTGATAGCGGCATGGCTTGTTGGACATAGCAACAGTAACTAAAGGGGGCTGGTCTTTGCGAACAGTCAATTGCTGCAGTCTATTTAAAATGTTTAATTCATCTGAAATATTAAAAAAAAAAAAAAAAAAAAAAAAAAAAAAAAACGCGGTTTGAATTAATGATTCAATGACTCACTCTCATTAGTACTTCACTTGTTTCATTACTGGAAAATTAAATTTAATGACAAATGCATTTTTAACAGTCACTTGTCGCCACCTGGTGGCGTAAAGATGTAATTTATATAACCGTTATTTGAAGCACCAAATTACTTTCGAAATGTGATTCGCTCTATTTTGATCGCTACTGTAGAAGACAACAGTGTTATCCGAACTTATCCTAAACTTTTATCCTAGTACTTCTGTGATAAGAATATTTGTAACACTGAAATAACGATACTGTGTGGTTGAAAAGTCTGTTTGGGAAGCTGTTTCATACCTACACATGATAACTGCTTTCTCGTTCCCGTGTGATTTTGTCATCGGTTTAACAGACAGCGAATTTGTCATTTAGGAATGAGACCGTGTGGGTGTTTGAATCGAGATCTCGATCTTTTAACGATTAATCGTGCAGCTCCTATTACATGTTTATCAGAAAAGAATAGGGAAACATCTAATCCACAATTCTGTTTGAATTTCCATTTGTTTTTTGAGTGTGAATACAGGATAAAGAAGCAGATATAGTGACATCTTTTTTCATTGTGATGTACATCCGAGTGAAATGTCGGACAGGGACTTGGTTCCATCCATCAGATGTTGATCGGATGAAGGCAGATCTGCCTAAAAGCTTACAGTCGATTGTAAGAAAGGGGCTGATTTAAGAGGACTAAATGATTGGGGAAGTCCAGCATACATCACCAGAGAGTAGTCTGTCATTTCACCGAAAAATTGAGTTATGATATTTTGATTTTGATTAAACATTACAAGGTCATTTTTTAAAAAATGAAACGCATGCATGGATGAATCGTTCACAATAAGATCAATAATGTGCATTTAGAAAATAGACTTTAAACCTTAATTCAAACAAATTTATCACAGGAAATGATTGTAATGTTTTTAAACCGTGTCCATTCACATTAAGCCTTTTCATGCTAACCCCATCAGACTGAAGCCGTTTTCCCCTCATCGCAGAGAAACATACAGACAGACCAAGATTAATCTGAAGATTAAGTGTACGTACAGGGACAGAGTCAGAGTACAGTTTGAGATTATAGCCCCACACCTTTCATGTGCTTCCCGTCACCATATGGACAATTAAACACAATAGTCTGTAAAGGTATACATACAAATGACAACAAACAAGCCAGCTAGCAAAAGAGCTACAAACCACTAACTTTCAGCCACTCAAAGGGCAAAATCCACTCCACTGAATAAAACACAACATGACTAAAACACATTACACCTGTTTACAGGTTTAACAACAACACAGACCCTCTCTCTTTAATAATACTCAACAAATGAGAAACATTATCATTAGCCCGCTAGTCTACAAACAAACACTTGATAAGAGCCAGTGAAGAGAGCAGCCAAAGCTGCTTCAGAGGAGATTACAGCATAAAAGCTTCTACGACAATCATTCTCACATTCTTTATGATAAAATCCCTTTTCTTCCCTCTGCCCCCTTTATAGCGATAAAGGGATTAACAAATGAGGAATTATGCGTTACAGTATTTTAATCTCAAGGGAGGTGAGGTTACAGAGGGCATAGAAGAAAACTAAGTACAGTAACATTTCAATAACAAACAATGAACGGTAAAATAGATTTGCTGATCTCCATGAAAGGAGCAACACAACACAACATCCACAATAGGGAAGCTTCTTTTAAGGGAGCAACACCTGTGCATAAAGTTTCTGTAATATCTTTTTTAGGTTTAATAGATTTAGAATATCAAAATTAATAATTTCTAACTGCTTTCGTAAGGTAAGATACTGTACTGACAAACCAAGATGGTGATTTTGAAGTGTCTATTGTAAACCTCTGCAAATTGAGGCTCACATTGGACAAATACGGGGTTCAAAAAGAACAAATCACTTGATATTCTATTTGTGCATGATCTTACAGACGCATTTTGAATGTGTGAAAGAAGAGTTTGACATGATGCGTTTATGAAAACAAATTACGTCAGGACTGATGCTTTAAACCTAAAAATACCTAAACTCATAACAAAACTGAAATGACTATGATTTTTTTTTAGCATCACATTCGTTGAATACTATTCTCAGAAAAGAAACACTCAAGCGTTCATCAAACTTTGACAAGAATCTTGAGTCGTTTTAACGATCTTTTATGATTTTGCACAAACACTCCAGGATGTATTACAGGTCATTTGTTTGCCATCTAAAGTGACAATAAATAAAGCTGTGATGGGGGAGGGGGAAGGTATTACTGAATCAACATCATCTCTGAGATCCTAATGCCCTGGGCTTTGTGACTAGTTCTCTATTGAGAGTTCAACTTCATAACCTACTTTTCTAGTTTCCACTTTACAGTTCTGTTCTTAGCCTTCATCTCAATCTATTCAACTCATGAGCTAATAGAGAAAAAAATCATTTGAACTGGGTGGATCATTTTTAGCCATCCAGATATAGCCATTAAATGTACAGTCTATCCTTTTACAGACACCCTGAGATAAATGTGAGATAACTACATATTTAAACTGAAAAAGGTAAGCAAGGTTATTGTCAATTAAAGCATGGGGGGTAACTAGTTACAAATTGCCTTTCAAGCCAGTAAAATCATGTTCAACAGAGTAAAAAGGAACTATAATTGTGGAAAACTCACAGAGCATTGCTATAATACAGTAACAATTTCTCTCAATTTAAAACAAAAAAATAATTACAAAATAAACTGCATTATTATTCTGAATTTAACCAGATTTTCTGTAATCAATTTGTGTCTGTTCAATACACTAGAATTTAAATATGAATGTTTGTACTGCAAGCTTCAAAATCATATTTTTTATTGTTTGGATTTGGTTAAATAACAACTATTTTATCAGATCAATAACACAATGAATTATTCCGAACAAACTAGATAATTAAAATATCAGACTACCACATATAAGCACAGCAACAGGATATGACAAATGAAAATAGGAAATATGTCTAAACCTTCCCTGGTGGTTAAAAAAACCAGATTGTTTAATACATTCACAAATACAGACACTCCAATAACAAGGACATAAATTAAAGATTTCTGGTTAATTACTGTTGTCTAGCACACACTTCTCAACTAATTGCACAGCCATAAAACAACCTATTAATTCATATTTAAACTGTGAGCACATTAATGTTACTTTAAATATTTTGGTTATTTAGACAACATTTCGGATCATTTTAAAACATTATCAATGAACTATAAAATGTGTCATTTAAAACTAATTCAAATGACATACAAATACAATATTTTAGTAGCCCCGGAGACACATTTGAAACTTTTTACAGCATTATATGTTATCTGTTGCATATCCATGCAGCTCTGCTCTGCCCTATATCTTGCTTGCACTCCCTTACCACAAACACACAGGACTCCATAATAAAACATCACAGGGAAACAGGGAGAATCCTGAAAGGAGCACAGGCTGCTCAGCAAAGCACTGCTTATTGTAAGCCACAAATTTAACAATCCAAAAGTAACATACATCAATGGAAAGCACAGCTGCTATTCAAAAGATTTTGTAAACCAATAAAACCACTGCAATAGATCTTTCACAAAATACACAGAAAAAAATTACTAGGACATTTCTGCTCTAAATAGATATCCAAAACCAATTCACAAAAATATCATTTTAAATAATTCTCTTACAAATTCTTATTTTAAAATTTATTCTTATTCTGATTACTCAAATTAGACTACTGTACAAACTGTGAAAATAAACTGATAATATATTACCTATGTCCTATCTTATTAGATTGAGTTATTAAAATTGTATGTAACATTTAGAAATACCTTTAAGACAGATGACTGTTCAGGTAAAAGGTAAAAGTTAAAATGCTAGTCTGACTTGTTTTACAGCTTGTTACAGCTTATTGGTGAAAATATAAAAAAGCAATGGGCCACTGAAAACAATGGATCACTGCTATATAATCAAACTATAGTTAATAACTTACAGATCAATATGGCAATATGGCAAAAACAATACTCATTTAAAATGTAATATGTCTATTTTGGCTATATCTATTTTGCCATATGCTATATGTGACAATATTTTAACATTGCTGTACATGCTATAATAAATTGCATATACATGTAATATTATTTATTTAAAAAAAAAAACAGACATAATATAACTACTTAAAATAATTCACAAAGAATTCAACTCTGTAAAAAGCATGTTTACTTTTAATTATTTCTTTAAATTATAAAGTCTGTTCAGCAAATGCAATATACCATAATAAACAAATCCAATTAAAATATTCATTTATTTAGGTTCATTTAGACTCTTTAATTTAGTATTATCAATTTAATCTCTTCTAAGAGAAGCCAGTTTAGGAAATTATCTATAAATATTTTTGTAAAGTCTTCAAGAAAAAAAGCATCCCAATGTAAAACAATTGCCAAGCAATAAAACCAGAATCATTTTTAAGCCAACAATTCTGTAAACAAGCAAGTCAGGGCATGACAAATCTGAATAATAATAACATTAATGTAAAATATTGACTCATGTACTACTAAATGCCACTTTCTTTAGGCCTAATCCTGTGAAAAATACCAGTGATAAGAAAACATTCAGTCATAATGCATTCACTTTTAACAGGTAGGCTATCAGTAAGGTATTTAACCAGAGTATGGATATATAAATTAAAACTACTGTTAATAAGCACAATTTTAACTGCATTAAACACATAAAACACTTGAGATATCGATATCACCTCAAATTACATTGTGTTCAGGTTAATACAATTAATCACAACAGCAACAACAAACCTCTGTGCAGCTCCACAGAATAACTACGTCACGTGCATACTGCATATTAGCATTACTCAGTAAATACGAACTAAAATGCACTGTAAAATGAACACTGGCGTAAATAATAACTAAAATACCTATAACCACTGGGCATGGGAGACTAAAGAACCATACCTAACACATAAAACGCATAAGCACCTTGTGTGTGAGGATTATATCCCGACATAAATGCGTCCAGATATCGCTCATGTGTAATTTGAGCCCCTCCAGTTCGCTTCAGATTACGCCTCTGATTCTAGAAGCACTCTAGAACTGCGTGAAACGTTCTAGAACGAGCAGCACACACACTTTCTGCTCGTGCATGCTGCTTTCAGTCATGTTAGGTTGAGTCTAGCAGCAGCATGGCCGACTCTTCCAAATCAAAGACTGGCCATCTTGACTGCGCACTTTATGCAACACGCTCCCCGAGTTACATGCGACCCTCTGAGGCGCCAGAGACCAGTATGATTGTGGTTTACGAAATAACAGCAATAATTATTTTTCGATTTAAGCGTTGTGTGTGACTACTTGTCTGACGGGAAGACGTCGTAGCAAGCGTACATTTGATGTAAACTAAAAGTCTGTACATGTTATTTTACACAAGCCCTTAAATTTCAAGTTTGTGGGCTGTTCTCTAGCCATTTCTATGCCGCCCTCCCGTGGAACACACACGCAGGGCCTATAGGGGAAATCACGTGGGCCACGGAAGGGCCTAAACACGCGCCATGAGGTCATGCACAATGATCTTGTTCTTGTACAATTCAAGCATAAGAAAAAAGGGCGTAATTTCTGATTTCAGTTATGTGTTTGTTTAAACTTCATTCCTATGTTTGCATTCACAGCCTGGATCTAATGCACATAAAACACGGCGTGTTTTAAGCGTTTTGTGAGGGGGAAAATAGCACAATTTGTGCTAGATAATGCAAGGAAACACCCAATATCAATATTCTTTTTTTTATGCTTGAGACATACATTCAGAGAGCAATTTACAGTTTATAACTTTAAGACAGCGTAATTTGAGCCAAGTGTGCTTAAAATTAAATTCAAGAGCTCGTTAACCCTGACAAGAAATGTATTAATTAAGATAATAATATGAACAAGCAAGAAAAAATTAGTAGTAAATAAAGGTTAAGCTTGATGAGGAAATATACAAAAAGCTAAATCTAAAAATTAAATTTCAATTTCGCCCTACACATCACAGCTTCATAAAGACAAAACACTGCACCACCAGCGTCCAAATGCAGCAGGCTTTATGCTTTTTTGCATTGCAAAAGAATATAAATAAAGTCAAATTATTACCTTAGTTTTTTAGGAACAGAGTAGTCGACCTCGATGACTTTCCCATGTAATTCAACTTTCCCTACGAGCAGGAAACAGAACAAATGATCACAATTACAATCCTCCAGTGCATTATCGACAGCTGATATATTTCAGCGTTTTTATTATATTTGTAAAACAACCGTGCGTGAAACGTAAATACGTGGGATACAATAGCACGTGCAAGTTCGTGCTTATAAATGCACGTCGGCAACGTAGTGAGTTTTATCATGTCTACATGTAAGGTGTAATATCTTAACCACATGTCCTATTATGCCTGATTATATTATGCGAAATGCTTGATGAGCTGATACGATATGAAGAATGGGCAGCCATGCTTTCCACTCCCACTAACCACATACGAGCAATGAGGAGAGTTTGAAGAATGGGAGGTCAAAGGATAAGACACTTCTGCCTAAATTTGTCCCGTTTCTTCAAGTAGGTTACTTTTATGTTGCATTCACGAAGACTCGCGAGCGTGCGAGGAGAATATAGAGGTGTTGTGTATCTGTTAGTGGCCTGGCGCAGCACAGAAATTGGCATCTCACCTCCGTCCCCCCCAGCTACCTGTTTATTAGCACTTTCCTCCAGACCCCCATCACCCACCTTCAAGACACCTCGTAAAAACATACCTGGACACCATAGGAACATGCATGTGACGCCTTCTGCTCGCTCAGTTCGCTCGCTTCTTTTCAATAAAATCAAGACAAAAAATAACTGAAAAATAATTATGCCTGCCACCCGAGCATCAGACCCATCCGATACATTCCTATGGGCCGTTGGCTGAGAAATAACCCGCGTTCAGCACCCCGGCTTGGCGAAACGAGCGTGGATTTGGAGAATTCTATCATAAATCCAACTTGTATCGCGTATTGGAAGCGAGCGCGAGTGTGATTGAGCTCGCGGGCGTTCATTCGCGCACTGGTCCGCTCGCGTGAAGAACTGGAGCAGCGCGCGGCTGATGCGCGAGCGTTACTTTTTCTTTTCTCTTCGAAGAAAGTATTTTGCGTTGTCAGTCCCAGATAAATATAACCGTGACTTTCCGCGATGTGGAAAAACGCACTTACCGGATAGAGTCTCGATGGCTTTAATCGCCCAGTTCTGGTCGGGGAAATCCACGAAGGCATAGCCGGATTTGAGCAGGACCTGGTCGGTCACGGGAAGCTTCCTCTCGCTGAAGAGCTCCTTCAGGTCCTCCACGGTCACCGAAGGACTCAGATTCCCCACATAGAGTTTGTTCATGGTCTATACGAAAATCTATACGTCAAAATATATCGGCGTGCGCGCGCGTGCAATGGATTGCTCGAAGTAAGGAAAACAAGGAGAAAATAAAATAGAAAAAAATAAAATAAATGTGCTGAAAATCAGCCGTCACCCCCCAGATGCAGCCGGACCCCCCTGCTACATATACACAACTATGTTCCTGCTCAAACTCTTTTACTGGGATTGAAAAAAAAAGTGTCGTTGCGACGTTACTCTGTTGCCAACAAGCGCCGCCTCTAAATAAAACCGCTCTTAAAAATCACAAAATTACTTTTGAGGTGTTTATGGACTTAGATTGGTGTCTAGTGATCAATTTGCCAGCATAAATCTTTGGATAAGGCATATTGATGAGACTCAGTGAGCAACACAGGAGGGCTTAGTTCATTTAAATCCACTTACAGAAAGAGAATGTCTGTTTAAGTCAATATTTATTTATAAATTTGTAGTGACAAGTCATACAGCCCTTTAGCTTGTGTTAATAAACGGATGTACGTGTATTTGACTCATTCTCAGAGGCTGCTTTCATTTACAATCGTGATTGACAGCTTGATTGACATCTTTTAGGGTGTTGTGAATTGATGGGCGTTTTCCTCGGTCCCTTGACAGAATAACTCGTTTGTTTGTTTTATATTCCTTTACACTTCTCGAGTTTGATTCTAAATTTAATCTACGATTAATAATTAGGGCTGTAAAACCATAAGCACAGACTCCAAAGAGAATAGCAGCTGGAAAATGGGACTTTCTCTGGGAACGCCCACGTCAATGGAAAAGAAACAGGAATGTGAAGAAACCTTATGGAATTATGATTTAGGAGGAGCATGCACGTTATATATGAATATAATGCATTGATTCCACTTATGTAGACTGTGGTAAACGTTTATCAAAGATTATTCCAGTGTTTGACATTTAATATCTAATATGAGCTAAATCTTTTCATCATGCCATACCTGTGAATATATATATACACACACACACACATACACAGATAATCACTTAATATTCAACATCTAGATTTCTTCCATTGCAAATGAAATGAAATATATATTTTATATTGTGTATTTTTGCTGATTTCTGTACATTTATACATCAATGTTTCATACAGTACTCATCAGATTTTCAAATCACACCCTGCAACATTATATGTGTCCAAATGCAGCAGTGCCAGGTAGAAAATGTGTTAGAGCAGCTTTATGTTTACTAATACTGTAGCATAATCTATAACCAAATTGAGGCCATTAACTGAGTTTGTTGTGCTTAAAACACCTTGAATATGTTAGTGGCACTGATTCCAGATCTTCTGAAATCATTCAAATCCCTCCAACAGCCAGGTACAGTAAAGGAAGAGTCCCAGATTGGTCAGCTAATGCAGACACCCACAGTGTACAAATTAATGCCAAATCCCTGAGTATTTTAAACTACATTTAACACATGCTGGAGAAGTATTTCAGTTGATACTATTATTAACAATATGTTCTCTGAGGTAAAGAGACGTAAATTGGAACAGAGCTCTTTCAAGCACTGGTGTTCTATTCAATTCAATAAACCTATTATTTCTCTGCAGTTTAAGGCAAAGGCCTCAAGAGAATATTTGTATGCATTACATAAATATGCTATCCATAACTCTACCTCCCTTTTCTGATTCTCAACAACAGCTTGTAGCTATTCTCAAGAATTTAGATTCAGTCCTTTAGGTTTGAATCATACATATTTCATGTTTTGAGTGATTCAAGCATAGGTTCACACCAGGTGGGAGGTATAAAGCAGTTTATTGCAAGACCACCACTAAGCTTAAAATGCATAAAAACAAGGAGGTGTGAGCCGGACACTATCATATTACAAAATAAACGCAAATTCTGCATCAGATCGGAAATGGGGAGGAAAAAAACAAAACAAAAACAACAACAGTTCAAAAATATTCATCCAACTACTGAAACATCCAGACCGGTCAAAGACACATGAAACCTTTAGGCAAGAAATCGAAGGGACTGAATTTAAAGTACATCCAAACTCATGCCACCAGAAATCAACATCTACGTCATCAACAATGTCATTGTCATCATCGTCTTCAGGAAGGGTGAGAGGAGTCGAACTTCACTTCAGTAATGACCTGTAAAAACAAAAAGATTTGTTTGTCACAAATCACTAGAGCACTTACACTGCTTTGAGGTTAAACACTCTGGAACCATAAAGCCAGATAGACAACACAAAAGACTTTCATTCAAATTTATTGTGCAGTACTTACGAGGGGAGTAGGAGCGAGAGCGTGATCGTGACCTGTATGGTCCTCTGCCGTAGTATGGAGAGGGGGATCTTCTCCTGTGAAAAAAAGCCATAATTTAATGAAAATGCTAGCATTTACAGCTCACAACAAAGAGGTGACATTCAAACTGCAGCATACTGAACCATTTAAAAATGTTAAAACTGTATTGTAGTGGAACAAGTGACAATATCAGCTGGGTAAGAACAAATCCGATCTACTGGGCCAGCAGAGAGAAAATCTCAGTGTTGAACCATGCAGGACGGTTGTTACAAACACATCACACAAATTGCTGAAAAGTAGGGGATCACCTGTATGACCTGTTGTTGTTGTAGTAGTCACGGTCATCGTAACGATCATATCCACGTTCGTAGCCTCGATCATAGTAATCACGGCGACGACTTACACTCGGACCTCCGCCACTGCAAATGAGGAAAAAAAAAAAAAAAAAAGATTTGGGCTCAACATTGATCAAATTATTTTACCATAAGAAACATCAATTGATATTCACAATATGTTTTTATGGCCCCGTTTCCACCTGGTATTAAAGGGATAGTTCACCCAAAAATGTAAATTCTGTCATCATTTACTCACCCTCAAGTTGTTCCAAACCTGTATAAATTTCTTTGTTCTGCTGAACACAAAAGAAGATATTTTGAAGAAAGTTTATAACCAGGCCACTTTGGGGCACCTTTGATTTCCATAGTAGGAAAAAAAAAAAATAAAAAAAAAATACTATGGAAGTCAATGGTGCCCCAGAACTGTTCAGTTCCACACATTCTTCAAAATATCTTCCTTTGTGTTCAACAGAACAAAGAAATTCATACAGGTTTGGATCAACCTGAGGGTGAGTAAATGACAGAATTTTCATTTTTGGGTGAACTATCCCTTTAAGATGCGTTTTGGTCAATCAGATCATTCATAATATAAATGCTCATGTGGTTGAATGCGTTCGAACAGCCACAAAAGACTGTGTACTCTCCGCCTACTGACCTAATTCGTAAACATTATGGGACGTGTGCAAGCCAGACGGGATTTAAACTTTGACAGCTGAAGACCCAAGTTAGGTTTGAAGATGAAAAACGTACCAAGCACAATATTCTCTCATCATTCCTGATTTCTAACACGCACTGACAGCGTTCGGCCGGTCATCATGGGCGCGTTTATACGTAAATTGCACAAGCTCTTTTTGTCCATTAGCTCAAAAGATCTGAAAAAAAATAAAATAAATAAATACATTTACCCACCCATAGACCCTCCCCTCAAAAAAATAAAATATTCAGGACAGAAGTGGTTGAAAGTGGACAAAAAGAGACAAAAGGGAATGTGTCTCCCTCGTCTACTTGTGATCTGATCAACCAAAACCCATCTTATTACCAGGTGTAAACAAGGACAGAGTTTATCATCTAGAAAAGGGGGGCAAAACTAAGTTTCTGGAGGGCCACAGCCCTGCAGAGTTTAGCTTCAACTCCAGGAGCTGAGTTTTGCACCCCTGATCTTGAACATTCAGATGAATCATTTGGCAAGAGTGTGATTAAACAGACAGTAAGGATCAGAATCACAGAACTGAAATCAGACTTACTATGTTGGTCTGCCCATATATATTCCAGGAGTAGGTGTGTGTGGCCTCTTTGTAATCGAGTAGTCGACTCTAATTCTCCGGCCGTCTAGCTCCATACCATTTGCACGCTCTTTAGCCTAGAACCAAAACAGTCCAGAATAACCCATACTGAGCATGCAATATTCTTCCTGCTTAATGCCATTAATCCCAGGTGTCTTTATTGCTGGCCATAAAATAGTTGGGGGGGAACAATACATACTGTACTTCAATAAAATAAAAAATGCATAATGCAACTTTGCTGCTGACAAACCACAGTATTGTCAATTATGCAGAACACTATAAACAATACACAGAATTACAAACAACTTATTAACCCTTTGAATCAAACAATTTAAAAAAAAAAAACTTTGAAAAATTGTTAATTTGCAATTTCAGTACAGGCAGAATTACTCATAACACAACAGCCTTTCACTTAAAGTAAATCCACACAATCCAATCAACAGGAGGACTCACCTCTTTTGAATCTTCTCTGTTCTCAAAGTAGACGAAAGCAAAACCCCTGGAACGCCGAGACTGCTGGTCATACACGATGGAGACGTCACTCAGAGGGCCATACTTGGAGAAGACCTCCCTCAGGTCTCTCTCTGTAGTGTACAGGCTCAGCCCAAACACTCCCAGGCAGCAGTTTGGATCTGGGTTTGCCTAAAGATAAAGAAAACATTACAGACTACAAGACAGCAGTACAAAAACACCATGCAAAAAAAAAAAAAAAAAAAAAAACACAGCATGTATGGAACTGAGTCTTTGTCTCACCCTGTCACCAACATGCCGTCTACGGTTGGACATAGGAGAGTGGCTATGACTGCGGCGGCGATGGTATTCGCTGCTGTATGAACGGCTGCGTGAACGTCTTCGGCGAGAATGAGAGCGCGAGCGGGAACGACTGTAATGTCTGCGAGAGCTCCGATGGGAACGAGAC